>NW_024371037.1:9706382-9708882 GCF_014805655.1 Passer montanus
TCATAGAAAACAAATAGTGGAATAAAATTTCATGTAAATGTTATTACTTAAAAATAACTATAGTTATTTTTAAAAGCTTTTCATGTCCATTTTGAAATAACACAGTATGCTGTGCTTTATGTGGTGCAGCTTGCTTCCATTCAGAAAAAGTGTCTCTCTCACACTCATCATTCTTATCCTGTAATTAACAGTACCAAGAAAGCTAACATTAAAATCTTGAAGACTGTAGCTCTGCTCAATTAGAGAAATTCACAGTCTTGAAAACAATTTCCTAAGTCGAAGAAAATTCAAGAAGCAATAACCTAAACCCCCAGATATTTCTGTAAATTTGGCCAAAAAAAAATTCTGCCTCAATTCCTAAGTGTAACTTTCATAAAATAATACTGACAACATTTGTTAAGCATTTGCAATAATACTAAATACACTCAATATGTGCTATGAAGCTTGATATATTTTAAACAGAAAAATTTAACAACAAATTTCAAATGTATTTAATTCAAGCAAGCACTCTGTAATATTGGGGCCACTTCACTTTACAATAATTTCAGATGAATACCTTTGGTGGGGTTTGTATTTTATGTAGGTAATGTGTCTAGAATAGCAGTTCAAATACTTAGATATAAAAAAATAGGCAAAAAATGTGTCTAGAGATCTATTTGTGTATATTTTCTCTTCTAGGACTTTAATGTAAGCAGCAAGCTTTAAGATTCGGGTAAATATATAGGGTTAAATTCTGCTCAGCAGAAATTCAACTTTATTGACTTCTGAAGAGTTTCATGGGGATATGAGACATCAAGATTTGATTTGCCATGTGAATAAGGTAATGTCAATAATCCTCTATAACATCTAGATGTTGGTAAATTTATATAACTGTCTTTATTTCAGTTGGGTTTATTTACTGTTACATTGTTACTTTATATATAGAGAATTCAGAGAAAAATATCAGCTAAAATATTTATTGTTGGGGTGGATTTTGTATATTCTCTCCCTGTTTAGAAAATCGGACTGAATCTTACTCTGGCTGTTGTTGGTGTGCTTTAGTTTGAGAACTTGGGACTTCTTCCCTAATGGAATAAGTACTATGCACGGCTTTTCCTGCAGAATTGTGAACCATCAAATTTCCTTTTATAACTTGATGAAGGCAGCTAACCACAAGCATGATGTGAAATGCTTACAGAGGTGACAATGCTCCACACAAATAAAGGAAAAAACCCACCCACATTTACGGCAAAATACAGTATTTGTTGAGCCAGGCCATCCAGGTAATGATACAAAGAACTGAAATACGTGATCCGTGCTCCCTTCCATTGAATGTGCTGATGCTGGCACCATTATCAGGATGCAGCAATTTCAGTGCAGACAGAAGGTGGCTCTAGTGCTTTAATTTTGCTATGCTGCTGACAATAAGATCCAAGGAATAGAAATTACTTTTGTGCTACATTTTTTTCAATCAATTTAACTGATGTTCCAACTGGACCACAACATTTGATTTTATATATCAAACAACTTCACACTCATGAACATGTGCACACTTACGAATTTTCTTCTTTTTAAGGTTGAGCTGACCAAGTGACAAAGAACAACAAAGCAAGCCAAACCAAAAATTTAAAATATTAAATTTACATCTGACACCTCTGAAACACTTCCCATCAACATACCAAGACATATGTAATCCCTTTCACTGAGAGATGCCATTGAAGAAATCAGAACTTCTCTCCTCTACTTTGGCAAATCAGCCTTTGCTATCGCTGCAGCAGTCTCAGAGAATTGCTGGTTATTGGGGCGATTCTTCTGGGCTATGAATTCACGTGTGTAAAGGCAGATTAATCAGCCTTTATGCAGGTGAAACACAGAGGGGACATACAGAGGGGAGACGGTCATGCCTGGACAGATTAGAAAGATGCTGCTCGCCCTTTTTCCCATCACACGGGTATTCCTGCTGGTGGCTCACAGCCATTAGACCCTCATCAGCACAGGCCCTCCCCACCCCCATTACTGATTGCCTGGCCCACACTCTGGTTTTTTGTCCCCACTCCTGATCGTCTCCTCCAAGGTGGCCCTGAGAGCTTGCCTGCCTGCTCTCAACTAGTTCCAGATGTGAGACAGCTGTGACAGTCTCATGCACTATGGGAGGCTTTACATTATTCTTAGAATTTTTTCCCTTTTATTATCGTTATCATTATTGTTCTGAGAGTATCTTCTAAATGGAGATTTATAAGATCATGTAAATGTGTAAAATGCTGTCCCTGCCTTGATATATTTGCAGTCCTCAGAAAGTATTCAAAGTTCAACCGGCATTTACATGAAATATTCCTTTTGACAGGATGGCTCAAATGAGTCAGACAGGCTAGGGACAAATCTTTGGCTACTTTGACTATAGAAATACACTTTTACAGGTCTGATCTTTTAATTTTTTTTCTTAAATGCTTATTATTTAAATAAGCTGATATGACCTGTACCTGTCTTCAGTGTCACCAGTGTTAATTGTCCAGCTTCTTTA
>NW_024371037.1:9713882-9736382 GCF_014805655.1 Passer montanus
AAAAAATTACATTAAAAACTAAAATCTATTCTCTCCCTCCTCTGTCTCCAGTGTATAAGGAGATGCATACTAGGAGAAGAGACCAAACTACTGAATGAGGAATAGGTTTAAGAGGCAAGTCGAAAGTAGTTTTGTGTGCTATGACTGTCATTTGAGTGTTGGTGTGTGCAACAGGGAGAAGCAAATTAACAATGCTGATGGATGATTTTTGAAGAGAAGTCCTGAAATATCTTGCTTCCAGGTTACTGCTGACACCCAGAAGGAAGACCCATATCAAAGCCAGGAAGAGAATTTAGACAGTCTTCTCTTTCCTAAAGTATAAGACAGTAATACAAAATATCTGCTTGGAGCTCGTCACAACAACAACAAATTAAATAAAATAATTTTTTAAAAAAGGCAATGAAATGTTACTTTAAATTTAAGCACCTAAAATATAGGGGGGAATATATTACAAGTGGAAATCAGCTTGGTTATGTGTTTCAGAGTTTCAGTGCTTCTCCTGTTCTGTCAGATGCCTTCCTACTGGCCAGCAGAAGAGAGAAAGAAGTGAAACAAGGGTGAAAGAATTATGTGGAAAGAATAGGATAACTGAAAAGGAGAACAAAGCAGGAAAATAACAACAGAGTAAGAAGGAAACAGGAAAGAAAGGTTTCAGGGAGTGTTGAGTTTGAAAAAGAGGATTGAGAGGATTAAGAGTAAAAAAGAAGAGAATTCTAATATCCTGGAAGGTAAGAAAGGAGAACAAAATTTAAAAAATTAATTCTAATTACATGACAATATAGGATTTTCTGTGTTGGATCACACCATAAGTCCATCAAGTTGTGTATCCTACTGTAGTAGTGGAATGAGGGATTAAATAAGCAACAAAACAATAATAATGCATACATCCAATGAATAAAAAACCAAAATTATTTCCCTAGCCTAGTAGGAATCAATTTGTGTCCCAAAGCACGAGATGGAGTTAGTATTAGAAAATATTATTAATGACCACAAAATTGTATGGGATTTTCATCTGTTTTTAAATGAACACAGCCATTTCAGTTGTCTGGATTAGCTCTTGCACCAGTGAATCCCTTGAGCTGACAGTACTACTAGTTGCACTAAGTAGCCATTCTTCTTCGGGAGGATAACTGCAGAAGGAGGAAGCAGCCTGTGTGTTACAGTAGGTACCACAACAGAAAAGCTTTTATATCCATTTCTCTATTTCCCTGTCTGTTCTTGTTTATGATAGTTTTGATTTTCTTTGTTAATGGATCACCATCAGCAAAAATTTCCTCCTTTGAGAATAATATCCTTGTGAATTCTGTCTGGCTGTTTAAAATTGCTTCGAGCTCTGCCTGATGAGGATCTGGGATGATGCTTTAATTTTTTCATCTCTGAGCTGTTATCTGCGGAACAGAAATCACTCAAAAGAGACTAAAGTGACCCTTGTCAAAATAACTTATCTGCTTTTTCTTGGTGGACAGTTGAGAATGAAGACAAAACTTGAGACCAAATGTCTTAGTCAAGGAGGGAAGCAAGGCATTCAGAAGAGATTTTTCAACATGGCTTCCAAAAGAAAATACCCAGTTTTTTCTACCTGGGAAGCATGGATATGAATTTGTTACTGAGAATAGGAATGTTATAAAAATATCCAGGCTGGACACAAGGTTATATGAGCTGCTCAAAATGGAAAACAAAAATGATGTTTCCAAGAGAGCAATTATCTTGCAGCCTGAGGATTCACAAAGGGTGTTACTAGGGAGGACTGTGGCAAACTGTTATGAATGCCCATCTCTCCAAAACACCAGCCAGAAGGATATTCCCTGCGTGTTGCCTTCACCTTCCTTCTTTGATACTGGTCATTAAATCTATACTTCTTTTGGCAATACACTTATTTTTTTCTTTTTTAAACACTGATATATTGCATTACTAGCTCAGCAACTTCATCACACTCTGTATCATGGAGACCAACAGCTGCCTTCCTTCCAGAGTCTTTTCAGTGAGACCATGAAAGAGAGTGCCAATCTCTTTAGAGTCTGGCTGCATTACAATACAAGTGCAAATGTCTTAACAAACTGCTGAAGATGTAAGCATAGTTTCTCAAACTCTCTGAAATTAATGAATGAAAACAAAATGCAAAATCAAAATCAAAAGCACCTCTCTCTTTGATGTTCTCAGTGTATAAAGCAAAACTAAGGAAAAGGATTTTATTTATTCATTTATTTTTTTAATCTGACATTCTGAGTTACCAAAGCATCATCAAATTCATTCATGTTCAATTCTCTCCTCCCACTTTGATTGTCCCTGGTTTGTTTTCATACTTAGGGTTAGACGAGCAAATGATGTGAGATAGGACTAGATTTTTTTTTAGGAAAAAAGGCTTCTATTACCTTTATTATCACTTTATTGGCAGTGGAAGAGCAGCTTCATGTCACAGGCATAGTTTTGTAATAGGAAGGTATATAGAGTGAGAAAGACAGAGTGTAAGCAAGAGATGGAAAAGGAAAGAAAGCAAGAGGATTAGAGTAAATACCTCTATAATGTTTTGTCAAAATATTCTAGCTTCTGAAGTGCCCCGTAGCTTTGGTTTTATGAATGGAGAGAAAGAAAAGTGCTTATGAATAGCAAAAACCATACTTTTGCCAGAAACTTAATTTCTACTTTTCCACTTTAAAGTTGGAGACTCTGAACATTTTGTGAACTAGGCCTAAAACTTTTTATTTTTTTAGGCTCAAAACAGAAGTGTCTTTTAAGATGTATGGGTTTGGGTGTCTTTTAAAGTGTAAATTACTTTTTTTGCTAATATCAAAATGACAGCCTCAGGAGCTTTTCTAAAAGATGGGAGTGCAGCAAATAATGCGCAAGCTTCCCACACTGTGCTGTCAGTAGGCCTCCACGACATCTTACAACACCCTTGCTATTTCTGTCCTGATCCTCCTTCATGCAGGAGCTGACAATCCTGCTAAATCATATGATAGGTTAGTGATGTGGGAAAATGTCAGCATGTGATTACAGTAAATCTCCAAACTCTGTTTCACTTTATGTGACCCATTCAGGATTCAAATTTAGAAGTACAGTGAGGTGAAGATGGAGGAGAGATGTGCAGATTCCTGGGTCAGCCTGACACATTAACACGGGGTTCACTCAAGGAGTGCACTTTCCCTCTGGGTTTTCCATTGGGAATGAAAAGAAATGGAAGACAAACTTCAGTTTGTAGCAAGGGCTTCAAGGAAGTCCACTGGAAGAAGCTGAATTAAGAAGACCAGTCTGCCTTGAATGCCGTGTTTGATCAGCATATCCCTTTTGAAGGGCAACTCCAAAGGCTGCTTCTGGTAGTGCTGGGGGTTGCCAGCACCATCTCTTCCCCAAAGGAGTTTCCACCTTGGAAGTCCACTGCTTTCCTTATTTCATCTCAATTTTCCATAGGTATATAAGCAAATTAAACAAATATAATTCAAGTTCCCTACTGGATTTCATTGAATTTTCTTTGTTGAAAAAAATTTGATTAGAAAACCTTTTAATTAAATCAGTAATACATCAGTTATGGATATATACTTAGTTAGCTGTGAAAGCTACCCATGTTGCTGGGAAGACTGTGAGATATTATATAGTTTGAGATTTCAGGTATATTATTTTCAGAAAAACTGTCTCAAGTGTCTTCCACCTCCTAGGTATTTTAAGCCAAGTTGTGCAGTTTGTAGACCACCAGAAATCTGGAATTATGTGGCGTGGATAATTCTGTATGTTAGTGTAAATCCTGAAATCAGTAGTTTCCATTTAGTATAGTACACTGTAGCTAGATTAGGAAATAAAGGAAAAAAACAATGGGTGCATAATTTTTTTCTTTTTCCTCTCTGGTTACTAGGACCAGGACCCAAGGGAATGGCATGAAGCTGTGTCAGGAAAGATTTATTTTGGATATTAGGCAAAGATTTTTTACCCAGAGGGTAGCTGGGTGCTGGAACCGACTCCCCAGGGAATTGATGATGGCACCAAGTCTTCCAGAGTTCAAGGAGCATTTAGAAAATGTTCTCAGCCACAAGATGGTATTCTTGGCGTTGTCTTGTGCAGGGCAAGGAGCTGGACTTGATGATCCTTGAGGGTCCCTTCCAGCCCAGGATATTTTATGATTCTGTGTGATTCTGTGAAGGCAGATGTGGCATTCACATTCTCTGAAAAATCTCTTCGCAAAGGATTTTTCTCCTGGGAAGCTGAGAAGCCTCAGAGAAAAGGAAAACAGTTCTTATCTCATTTGCTTCTCCTGTGTTTTGCTCATGTGGAATGTGTTTGGAGATTGTTTACCCACAGGTGATTATTTCATTTGTCTCCGGCATGAGTTGTTTTGACTCTTGGCCAATTGGTGCCAAGCTGTGTTGGAACTCTGGAGAGTCACGAGTTTTTGTTATTATCTTTTTAGCATTCTGTAAGTATCCTTTCAGTATTCTTTAGTACAGTATAGTATAGTATTCTGTTATGTAATATAATATAGTATCATAAAATAATAAATTAGCCTTCTGAGAATGTGGAGTCAGATGCATCATTCCTCCCTGCCACGGGGGCTCCTGCAAAGGCAGACATGGTAAAAAGTTGGTGTCATAGAAATGGTTAAAGACCAAAAGTAAGGTTTTAAGCCAACACCGGGGCAGCAGGGTAAGCAGCCTGGGAGCCTTGAGAGGATGGAAGCAAGATGGAAACAGCCAGAGTGTAGGAATTAAAGGACCATCGAGGCGGTGGTGAGTACTCCAGTCCCTCAGTGTCACCTCAGAAGAGAGAAAAGGGTTTCCCAGTGGAATACAGCTGAAAGAAACCCTTCCTTACCTCACCCATGCTAAGTTGTATTTCTGTTTGTGCTCCTATGGCCTTTGGAGAATAAGAGGCATATCACATACTGTGTTACCTTCCCTCCCAATTCATATGTATTGCAAGTATTTTCCTAATTGAGTTTCAGGTCTGTTCAGGAAGTGAATAATGTGTTTTGTTTTTAAACCTAGAAGCTACATGCTATAAAACATAAAATAAAATACAGCACTGCAGGGAGCCCAGCTGCCACATAGAAAGTTGATCTCTCTAAAACCTTGTGGTCTGAAAGAAAAAAATTAGTTTAGACATTTTTATAGGATTTCTTCAGCTAAAGCCCACCTTCAAATCCCACTTAACTTAGTATGTTTACATGTGTCAAGTTTTCATTATGTAATAAACAAGAACATGTGTACAAATATGAAGAAACTAAAATCAGATGGCTGTTGGACTGTAGGGAACTGTGATTATTCAATTCCCTGCTGATATCTTTCCAGAATGTCACATCCAGCTGCAGATTTTGGCAACCTATAGCCATTTCACCATCCTCAAACAGCTCTTTGTACTGCACAAAATTGCCTTTTATTATGCAAAAATAGACACTCCATATATTTTAGAACTGGGTAGCTCTAAAATACCAATACAGTTTTTAAATATCACTGGATTTCACTGTAAGATCTTATTTTTTTGTACTATTGTAGAAGAAACTACTCTTACTTAACTTCTCCATTACAGCAATATCAAATTAACTAGTGCTCTAATTACAGGGATTCCTTTTCACATAGAAATGGTCACAAGTCCTGTGAGTCTGGGTGTGTGGATCTGACATGTACCTCACCAGCCACAGGGGATGAAGAACATACAAATGGCCAAGTGATGCATGAAAATAATAGACAGCTACTTGTCTGCAAAGGAAAACGGAGAACCAGCAGCTGGGGCTGCTTAACTGGGGGAAAAGGGCAGGGAGGACTAAAGAGATGAGAGGCAGAAGAGGGCTTTGGGGAGCAGTCTGGTGCAGAAAGGGCTCACCTCATCCTCAAGCAGAGGCAGCCTGCTCTGCATTGGTAGGGTACCAAAAGGTAAAGGATTGACAAGACCAGGCTTAACATATCTCAGGCATCAATCACTCTTATTATTACATAGGTCAACAGATTATATTGCCCAGCAGATATAAAAGCAGCAAATATCACAAGGCTAAAAATCACCCAAGCACTACAAATAATACTGAAACAGAAATTAAGCTGCTACAAGACTGTCTCAGTACAAAGGCCATTGTGGTAGACACCTTTTCTGAAATAGGGAATTTCAGCATCTCAGCACATTTTTGAGAAATTGGTACAAACAATGGGGAAGCTTAACAGCACCAAAGTAATTCTGTGGATGACGGTGTCTTCCACTAGACCCCACATTCAGTAAATGCTGCTGTGGAATATATGTATTCTGCAGATAAACACAGATCCATGTCAGAACTGTTCTCTGCAAAGACTGACTGGAAATCTGGAAAAATACTTTTGCCTCTATCCTTTGAAAATGAGACCAAAAACTTCACTTACACAGTTGCCCTGCAGTCATGGAAACTTGGTGCTTATTCACAGTTCTGATCAAGACTTGCTCCCTTGGAAATATTAGAGATAGTAAGAATTAAAAATTATTTTTTTCCTGAATTCTATCTTCAAAAAGCACTTTCCATCTCTGAGGGTGCCTGTTTACAATAGGTTGACAGGAACACAAAGCAGCAGCAGCAATGATTCATGTCAAGCTCACTGCAACAGAGTAAAACTTTCCTTGCAGCATTTTTTCCCCTGTATAAAATCACTGATGTGCTGCCAAAATTATCCTGGTACCCAATGTATGAGGTCTTGGTGAGCAGACTGTGATGAGGCAAAACAGTCAAAGATTTGGCTAAAAATGGAAATGTTCTAGAACTCCTTGATCACCTCATCAAGACCCTGGGCAAAGTATTCCTGGTGGAGCTGCCTTAACAGGGCTGTCAAAATATCTCTCACAAAAATCTTCCCCAAAAGAATATTAACAAAACTAAACAGCCATTGGTAAAATCAACTAGTCTGACATAGATTAGAAATCAAAAGACAGAAAACAAAGCAAAAATAATATATGAAATTTCAGCATCACAGATAGTTTAGGTATCTCAAGTTCCCTGACTGGGCAAATAATGCTGACTGGTTTTGCAGCAGTATAAGAAAAAAATAAATCAAGTATAATCAAAAAAGAGATAACAGTTTATCACTTCAGATAAATGCCCTGCATTTAGTTCAACATGCACAAAATTTTTAATTCGTGTTTACATGTAGGGTAAGACAGACCACAGTTGCTAACCTCTGCCTGCAGCAATAACGAAGCCATTTCATTTGCGTGTAGAGATTTAATTTAGGTTCTATAAACAAAACTGTAGATTAGAAAGACTAAAAAACACACTGCTTTATCTGCTGAATTTCCTCAGGGCCAGAAAGAGAGATGATTTCCACAAATCATCTGCAAAGAATCTTATTTTCCTGGAAGAAAATAGTGCTATGCGCCATTTTACAATACTTAATGAAATCCTTAAGCTCTTGTTGCAATCCTTCTCACATGAGGAGAAGGACCTTACAGTCTTATACTTCTTCTTGCAGGGTTTTATCCTCTTTGCAGCCAAATGCAGTGTGTTGTGAAGGTGCTCAATTCCAGGCAGAAAGAAGCTTCTTCACTGCTAATGATGATATTTTCTTCAGGACTATGATACATCCATAAATTTTTCCAGCAAGAAAATCTAGCAGCCGCTCAGGGACAAGCTATGGGACAATTGCAAGGGCCTCACCAGCTTTGAGGCAGTGAGAGTCCTTCACAAAACCAACTGTTCAGGAGCAAATCCCATCACCTCTCCACCTCCCCCTCATCACTGCCTTACACACACAAGCAGCAATCAATCGGCCCCCAGCTGGCAGACACACTATTTTTTCTATTTAACAACCTCCAGGGTGGTCTCTTTCACTAATCCCTCGGGCTGTACAACTGAGCTGGATCTGAAGTAGCTTCTGCAGTCAGCTGTTGGGAGGTATGTAAAATGTAGCAGCATTGCTTGTTGGCAATATGGCATTCCTGTATTTTCCCCACAGCCCCCTCTCAAGCATACCGTTACACTTTTCTTGAACATTATGCATTTGTTGCTTAACCTTTCTGAGATTATAATGAATTTAAAAGCTGGATCAGGACACTGAAAATAACATTTAACTGTAACACTGTTTTAACTCTGAAAGTTTCTGGTACAAATCAAAGTTGAAAATGGAGAAAAAATACAACAGATTTTAAATCAACCAATTTGAAATATGTCAGTATACCATACAAAATGTAAGCCCATGAATTCTCCAAGTGAGCCTTCTTTGCAGTGCCAAGCCAGCTCTCTCAGCGTGTGGGAGCAGCTTTCCCCCTTTCCCCCTGGGAGCTGACAGAGCTGGACTCAGCTCAGCACCCAGGGAGGGTCCCCTCTAAGTGTGAAGCTTCCCTTCCTGCTCCCCTCTAAGTGCTCTCTTTATTGGGCTTCAGCAAATGCATAAAACTGACCTTTAAATCCTGGATATATTCACCAGGCCAGCCTCTCACTGAGCAGCTTCAGTGCTACCTGACATTAGCATCCAGCAGGTTCAGGGGTAGCTCAGAGACACATTGTCCCCAAGCAGAACTCCCACAGATCCTCCACCCTCAGATCTGAATATCATGGGCTACATTCTCAGATAGCCCAGCTAATACCACTCTGGTGCTTTATAGTATTTTATGCATGCTGCGGCCCTGGCCCATTTTTTTCAGCTTTATTCCCGAACCACTTGTGTAAGCAGTGTCAGAATTTGGTGCTAGGAACAAATAGTATTTTTTTGAAAATAGATTCCTGGAAGATGAGGTAGAAATGTTTGATGCTGGTGAACCTTAAAAAAGGATTTAAGTTAGCTAAGCTGATTGGAAGGAAAACCAGCTAAAATCCTGATAGTAACATCAATGCATAAAACAGAGCACTCCTAAAATAAAATTAAAATAGGTCAGAAGTTTTCAAACTAATACTTTCATTCATTCTGTCTGCTGGAATAGGTTTTGTGGAATCACTCATCATTTTAATGCCCTTAATTCATCCTGTTTAAGAACCAAATATTACATAAATTATTATCAAAGTTTTCTTGTAGCACTTATTTTTAACAACTAAAGAATTATTACCAAATATATACACCACACATATTAAAATGTGCAGAGACCACAAAACATTTAGATTAATACTAATGAGATAATCCACCTGCCTATTTCACTGCACAACAGCTGCACAGATTTAAAAGGGTTCAATTAAACTTTATTCAGTGCATAGATAATTGATCCAATGTGTAGAATGATGTCACAGGTAGGTTAAAAATTATGTTTTACCTTTTAAAATAAAATTGCTCTATTAGAAAAAACAGAAATATAAACCTGACACATAAATCATTCTGGTAACTTTGTTTTATAGAGCAAAAAAAAAAAAAAAGAAGGAAAATTAAGAAAATCACAGCAGATACAACATATAGATGCCCATTATTTAATGTTCTTTCAAAAAGTGGAAATAGAAATCTAAATGAGACATTTCTGTTGCTCTCCTCCCATATGGGAACTACAATTACTCTTTGTTATTTTACTGTATTTGTTTTTATTTTTTCTGACATTTTTAGCTTCCATTTTCTTAAAGGTTTTGTGTTCCTGCTCTCCACAGCAATGAACACCACCATTTTCCTATTTTAATTACTATTTTAGATGGCACCAAAGTTGTGTAAAATTCTTTTTTAATAAATAGAGAAGAATTAATCTTTAAAGCCTGCCAACCAGATGCCTGTGGCACTCTAAGGTTGCTGTGGGAGCGTTTGGTGGACCAGGAGAACGTATTCAGGACTCCACTCCAGGCTGCTGAAGATGAAAGCACAGCTTCTCGCCAATTCTGTATTTCTCTGTATTGGTGGTAGTGAACTGCAAAATACATAATTTCTTGATACAACATAGCATTATTTTTGACACTGCTAGTGGCAGTCAATAATCTGCCATTCTGTCCACTTCATGTCAAGATATTACAAATATTGTTAGAAAGGGCAAAATATAATAATCATCTATCCACGGAAACATTGCTGTAGTTTTCCTCCTTATGATATTTCAGCAGCTGTGCAGAGTTAGTATTGACTTTAATCTGAGACAGTCAAAGTTACTTTAGAGAGAAACTGAGGAAAAGGTGCATGCCACCAACCACAGGTTTCTCCATCACAAGAGGACCTTTAAAGAGCTTTTCACTCACCAGTATGTTGTATGGTCATCAGTATGAACTACCTGCTCCCTGCTTAGTGCAGAGCCCTGAATACTTCTGGGCATATGAGGGCTGGCCCAGAGGTGCAGCTGTTGGCTGCACTTGCAGCACCTGAGCCAGATACTCACAGTCCTCACTCCTGCCAGAGACAGGGTGATCTGCAGTGCTACCAGTGCACCTTAAAGTGATGGGGACTTAGGACCCAATTCCTTGAGGCACCTGATCAATATATTTCAGAAAAATAATGGTTGAAGACATATTTTATCAAGCTGGATTAACCATTCAGTCATGATACTCTTTAATAGCTAGAGCATAATATGTAAGTATGTACCTCCTTCCCATTGTTCTGACTCCTGGATATTGTTCTGACTCCAAACAAGAAAAACAGTGCTTGAAAAATAATTCCTCCTAAAAGAGTGTTTTTCCTTTACCTGTGTATAGCTGTGCATGTTACATGAGTTTCTGGTGAGTGAAATAGAGCAAGCAGTGCGTGCCAACACCATGATCAGAGGTGAACATACAACAAACTCTAGAGGGTTTAAGTAGACCTTATTGAGATTTCCTCTCTTATCTATGATTTTGGATTGTTGCTTCTTGAAATTTGGTGTAATTAAAGTTACTATAGATATATTTCAGACAGACAGATATATATACTTATTAGTATACAAACACGTACTACAGTTCATTGTTCTTTACTGTGAGGGCATATGGCTATTGACACTGTCAATTTTTATCTCATTACTCATCACTGCTTACTCCAAGTGCTAATAGTATATTTCCACAGAGTTTGTGTGTGCTGCAATGTAAATTCTGACATTGCTAGTGTCAGTCACTAATCTAACTCATTCAGTTCATGTCAAGATGATACATCACAATGCTCAGCAACTGTCACTCCTGCTTTAAATAGATCTACATTTTTCTCAACTTCACAATTAAACACACCTACATATATGTATCTTCAGGTCCACATCAAGTTCCACTTTAACAATATGACCATAAAATCAACCAAAATATTTTTCAAATCTATTTACTATACTGGATGAGGGTTTTGCAGGATTAATTTGGTTTGATTTATTAAAAAAACCCTTTTGAAAACTAAAAGCAAACTGAAAATATTTAGACACATTTAAAGTTTTTTGCAGGCCCGCATTTTTCTTCCCCAAACATAAAAAGCAGATTTTTTGTCATGAAATTGTCACTTATGGGTGCTTACTAACACTGGTTTGTAACATTTTTCTTCCCCAAACATAAAAGCGGATTTGTCATGAAATTGTCACTTATGGGTGCTTACTAACACTGGTTTGTAGTGAGTCCAAATTGAGTTAAGAAACTATCTGTTCAAAAATGTTTACTAATATCAATAGTTAACCAGAGTATTTTTAAAAAGTCACTTTGGTTTTGAACATAATTGTAAAGGAAAACTTAAGCTTGGTACGATTTAATCCTCTCCCTTTTCTGGAGTTATTCCTCTGCATCTCTTTTTTTGTGCTTTAGTTATTATGTTATTTCCTGAAGAATGCCCAAACTATGCTTATTCTTTCTTATGCTTCCTAAAATTTACTGTATTTTTTGTTATAGTGCTCTTGATGATACACGCTATTCTTCCTTTACATAAGTTTAGCATCCCCTTTGTGGATTAATAACATTCCCCCTGTGCTTTAACATAAACTTGCTTCTTTCTCTTGCCCTGGTCTGGCCAGTGGTGGTACCTAGGGGAATGTGGTGCTTTTTGGGCAGTTGGACACATCCTTGTTTTAGCCTCACAGGCTGAGCACTCCTCTGAGAGCCAGGGCCAGGGATCAGCTTTATGTGAAACACCCCCCGAGGACAGCGCCTGTGCCTCTCTGCCTGTCTGCATCAGCCCTGGTGTAAACTGGTCTGTGTTTGGATCAACAAGGAACAAGAACCGGCACAGGGGCTGTTGGGCTTTCCTTTGTACTTGACAGGAGCTAAGGGAAATACTTCAGAGGACACGGGCAAGAACAGGTTAAGTACTGAACCTATAAAAGTGATATAGCATCATCACATATGTATACATTTCTGGTGAGCCTGAGTCCCCAGCCAAAGTATCTGCATTAACACGTTCCTCAAGAAAGTGTATTCACGTTTCGTGTCCTTTGCAGTCCTAAAAGGCAAAACAGAGAGCACAGAAAAATATGTATTTTTTGCAAAAAGAAAACAATTTTTGAACATGAGAAAATAGTTTTCTCTTTTCAATTTTTCTCATTTGCATTTAATAGTGGTTTAGTCCTCAGCAAGACTAGAACCTTGAATGTTTTAAAGAAATGAGATTTTGAAACACAGAAGCTTTAAATAATAGACAATTTAGTGCAGCAGCTGTATAATGTAAATAGTATTTCTCACTTTTAGCAGCAGATGAAGCTGAATTGATCTGGACACCAACAGACTTAAGCATAGGAAAATCTCTGGTACTCATGAAATGGTTTTGGTTGAACTATTCCAATTATTTCATTGATTATGTGCATTTTTTTTCCACTGTATGAACTTACACATGTATGAGAACTTCAAAGAAATACATCCAGTGCCTAGCAGAATTTTCAAAATAATCTGACCTTTTAAAATCCTACTGGGAACCTGTGTTTGTTTTTAAATGCCTAAACATCCTTTAAAACCCGGCCATTTGCAACCATAATTTTGTCTTCATATAAGAACATGCAACATAGTTTTTGAATATTTCTCCAGTTTTTGTGGCTGCCTGACAGTACATTTTATGCCTAATAAAATAAACACAAGAGGAAAGGGAACTTCAGCTTTGTTTCCAAACTGATTTATAGAAGAACACATTAAAGCTTACAAGTTATTTGTGCGAAGTAAGCAGAAAAAAAATGGTAACCCACTGATCTATGTTTTTGCTTATTTTGCATAATTGAAACAATGATAAGAAGGAGCAATGGTGATTTATCCATTGATCTAAGAAGTAAATGCCTATTTACAATGATCTAAGCAATATCACAGGTGAACTTTTAGGGAGAGCAGTAATGCTCTTCTAGGTAACATAAGAAAGCCTCAATAAGTTTGTTTATATTAATGAAAATACTTAAATCCACTGAATCAGTAAAACAAGCTTGGTATTACACAGTGCAACTGAGAACAGGATTTAACCCATAAACTAATTTAATTTTATGGATGAGCATACACAACACACAGATAATAATGGAAAATGAAGAATTCATATTTCCCATGGCAAACATAACTCCTCTCGACTGCAGAGATGTAGATTATATGAATGATTAAAATGTAACAGTAGTAAAAAATACTACCTATCACTTGGAGGTCAAATTTTAATTCCTGCAGGAATGATAACTTTGAAATTTCTGATGCATGTATTTAAATTTTCAGACATAATGTTGATTTTCATGTTGAATGTAATTTAGCTTTTGAAATCAGACATACTGTTCCCATACTCAGTTCATCTCTCAGTAAAGTATGGTTTTGAAGTAAGAGTGTTTAAGATGACAGCCCTGGCATACCTCTGATTAATTGAGCTTCTTTCTTGGAGTTATACACACCACTTGATACCTAAAAGTCTGACCTGCTTGGAGTTAGGACTTGATCATCACTACTCATTCCTCTCATGAGCAAACAAGCCTAATGACAGTGTTATGGATTCAGGAAAGGTTTCAGATGCAAACATGGTAGGCTGCACAGCTAAGACATACATATATCCTTTATTTAAGATGACAAAAAACTTAAACAGATCTTTCAGTACTGTCTCATGCAAACAGAGTACATCACTAGCCTGGACACCAAGTTATTTAAAGCTATTATTTAGTACCGTAATAAGTAGCAATTTAAATACAAGGTAAAATCATTACATTGTCTTGTTTACTACTGATGTTAATGTCAAGCTGACGTGTAATGCTCCAAAAAAAGGCAGCCTATGATTTGTTATCATTAAACTGTCAGTTCTGTCGTGTTAGGCATAGATTCATACTATATTTCTTTCAGCATATCCCTTTATTTTCTATCAGTCAAAAACTGAAGTGTTTTAATTGTGTCTCTGCTATTTTTCTATTAACTGTTTCGTGCATTTTTTTCTCTGGCCTTTTAATTGCAGTTTAATAGTGGTCATTAACACATTAAGGGGTGTTAGAAGAACATTTGAAGTCCTCTTGACTTCTACCAAAGTTGACACTTCAATGCTAGAGTAATTTCAGCTATTCATTTATTTAATAGTGACCTATGCAAATGTGGAACCATGTCATTTTACAAATTGACTGTAATAATTAACTAGAAAGGCAGACTAAAATGAAACAGGTTATAATTAGAATAAAACTGCTACAGTATTACGTCAGCTAGAATAAAATAATCTCAAATGATTAAATTGGTTTCAATTATTAAGAATCAGTTTAATGTACCCACTGTTCTGATTTTTTACATTTCTCTTTTTTGTGTGCATTAGATGTCACCTCATACAATTTATGCATTTTATTCATCTTGGTAAAACAGGCATTACAAAAGTTTAATTAAGTAGTAAAAGACTTCATATTATTCCGTTGAATTCTAAATTAATTGCAGAAAGAAATGATAGTGCATAGTACATACCATTCACACACATTTTGATTAGATGCATCCATTGTTAGCTAATATTTCTCTATCCCAGTGTATAGATAGAGGTGCTGATATAGAGGAATATGTAGGTATACACATGGAAAAGATGGTTCTGGCTCCCACAGTATGTTTTTAACACACATGAACAATATAATTTTCAACTGTACTGCCTATATCATAATCTTCAGTGCACTCATGTCACTGTTCATAATAAATATGGACTTTTAAAATTATATTTTCCTTTAAAATTTCACCTTGCTTATTCAGCTCATTTTGCAGATTGTGCATACACAGACAAATACTGAGATGCTTGCAGGTGCACACAAGCCTACATAAGAGAGACATATTAGATAATAGGCAGCATGCACAAAGTTACATGTTGAGATGACAAGAAAATCTTATTTTGATCTCAGTTTTCAACACAATCTTTTTTTGTCAAATCTGTTTTCTTAGGCTTTACTTGCCATTTGTTAACTCAGCTTTGAGCATGCTGCAAAATAATGCTGTATCTTATATGGGCATTAGGGTGGACATCTTATGATTTAAAGCTCTGTATTTAAGATTGGGTTTCTTCTTTCTGCATATGCAGTTTAATATCACTGTTAAATAAAATTAGACTTTTTTTTTTTACTTGAACAAATCTTCTTTTATTGCTTGGTTGGCTGGCCAAGTACCTTCAAGGATTATGCTTCACTGTTTTGCAGTGAGGCTGTAATCTCTGATGCTTAGGTTTGTAACTATATATCAGACTGTAGCATCATTGACAAAAGCTACTCTTTTAAGATATATTTTCCATTGCTCCTCTGATGTGTTGGGTTTCAGCAGGGGCAGTTAAACTAGTAACTGAGTGTTTGCATGCTGTATTCATCATGGCTTTGACAGGACTTTTACAATCTCCTTTACACAGTGAGAAACAGTATTATGGTAAACATGTGAGTGATCTCCAAAACATGACCTATGCAAGAGTCTCCATCAGCAGAAAGTTGGGGTTTTTTTAAGTATTCTTGAGTGCAAAAAAGTTGGTGACCTGAGCTATCATCACCAGAAGAGTATTTGGAAGACAGAAAACTGACTGCTAAGCTTGATGAGAGTTTCATAATGACAAGCTTTGTCTCCATCAGCAGAAAGTTGGGTTTTTTTTAAGTATTCTATCATCACCAGAAGAGTATTTGGAAGACAGAAAACTTACTGCTAAGCTTGATGAGAGTTTCATAATGACAAGCTTAAGGGAACAAAACACTGTTATCAGCATACACATCCCACAGACTTGGTTATGAAATTCAGTGTGCTCCATGGCATCTCAAGTTCAGTGGAAATCCTGAGGCCCCAGATAGTTAGCGTCTTCTCCAGCTTCTCAGGAAATGGTTTTGGCAACCCATTAACCTTTGACCACAGGCCACCAGACAAGCTGTTTAAAATCTCAGAACATTTACCTTCCATATCTTTCATGAAGCAAGATGCTGACTGTGGATGCAGTGAGTATTCCAGGTTTTGAAGGAGCTCTCTGACTACCTGTCACACCCTTACATTTCTTAGGGGTTCTATGAATTTGCTAAGATCACTTCAACACCTTCCAAATGGAGTTAGACTTCTTTTTATTGTATTGTAATTAATGTTATGCAGTTAAAATAATTTATTTATTATTAATTACATTTTCCAAATGTAATTAAATTTCTTTGCATGGAACAAAGACAATCAGTAGATCTCAGTTAACTGTATTCCTTCCACAAAATATAATTAATATAGCAGATTATGGTAGCTCAGTACAAATAACCCATTCCTGCTTTACACCTGTTAAATATGGATAATTTACACAAATAGTTACTTTGTCCTAGAACAATTGCTTTGCAAACCCTTGTGATGTATTTGCTGGAAACCTGTTTTTTGAGCATTTCCTATCACATTTCAGCAAACAACAAACAGCCCAAAGATGACACATGTAAGAATTTGAAAAATGCGTCTCAACTCCTCAAAGAAATATGGAAAAGGAAATATTGGCATGTGCAAACTATACAATAATGTACACAGAACTTTACAATAAAATAGTCTAAAGAAGACTTGTCACTCTTTGCGCAAAAAATCAAGGAAGATATGGCTATTTTGGGACTGATGTACAGCAGGAATGTCCAGTGGCTATAGCAGGATGTTGAGAGGCAGAGTGACTGAGTAACATTGCTGGTAAACCTTTGGCAAACCATAAGATTTCTCTTAGTCTCCAGTCTACAAAGTACCTGCCACCTACACCTCACCCCCTAAAAATGAAAAATCATGAAATAATGTTAGTGCTTGGCATGTGGTCTAAACTTTTTAAAATTTGGAAGTCCTCTCCTGGGGTTTAGTGTCAGTGGAGAATGAAAGCAGCTACTCTGAGCAATACCACCTCACCTTTAAGGCAGCTATGGGACTATGTAAGATAATGATGGGATTTAGTTTAGATAACCTAGCCTTTTTAAAATTACTTCATTTTTGTTCAATTCTACTATTACCAACATTCAGCTAAAACATAGAGTAAAAAAAAAAAAACCTACCTATGCTGTTCACTATCCTGAAACTTACCCAGTTCCTTATTTATCACTGCTGTGGCAGTGGAAAGAAGAATATAAAATTTATCACTCATGTTGGCCCAGCAAATATGTCTCGAAACATCTGTAAGATATTGGCTGAATAAGACCCATATATGTTGAAAGGAAAAATAACAAAACAAACTTCTATGATCAGTTCTTTACTTTTCTTTCTTTAATTACTTTAAGGGTGAGAAGGTGAGATAAAAATGTAAGTTTTTAAATGCTCTATGGAGGGGGACAGAAAGCAAGGATCCCATAAAACAATACTACTGCTGCAGCTTATCCTTCAGTTCTGGTAATCTTCAGTTTACTCCACATCAGCCCTCTGCTTTCACCCCCAACAGAATGCTGTTATCAATTAGGCTATCCCCACTCAAAGCTTTTATGTTCTTCCCTCTAGTACAGTGACCTGTAGTAACCGTCCTGCAATCTTGAAGTAACCATCATGTTAAACAAAATCAAAGCCTCTACTCACAAGTTTTTATTTTATATAACTGAATCATCAGGAACAGTAACCTATCAAGAGAGAGAACAAAAAAGAAAACTATACAGAAACATTATTCATCTTTATTATTTATCTATATATTTATAGAAACATTCTTTATATTGATGAGTCAAACAACTCTTTCCATGATAGTTACAGCACTTAACTGACAGAAATTTATTAATCCTTCTTTGTTTTGTCCATTTTTTTCAGAATAACTAGGGAGATCTAGCTTTACCTGTCTAGCAACAATAATTTTGAATTCTTCGAGCAAGCTAGCTTTGATGATCCATCATGTTTACATGTCTTTTCACAATTTTTTATACTCTTTTATGACCAGCAATACAGCTAAAAATCCCCCGGTTTCCTTTTTCAAAATTCTTGTTATGCATGTCTTTAATAGTTACAATGTCTTCCCTATATCAGGTCTAGGAGTGAAGATATCAAGTTCAACAGTCCAATTGCTGGACTAAGTGGTAGACTGTGGATTAGTGGAGAGATCCCAGCTGGGCTATGAGCAGAGGTTTCCAGAGATAGAAAGGAAGAGATAGAAGGAAAGAACATGGAGTGTGATACAGAATCACCTTCCTTTTTTGCCATTTTGTGTGATCTTTTAGTCACTAATAGTTGTGTATCCGCAAAGAGCAATTTGCTATTGAATGAAAAGGTTCTTAGAAGCCTGACTTGGGCTGAAGTAGGAGAGCTTGTACAAGCAGAGGTGGTATGCTTAGATTTTTAACACAGTCATGGCACAACAGGAGCCCACGGCATTTATGTGGAAGGGTTGGGTTTTCTCTTGGAAATGTTTCTCTCCCATAAGAACTTGTCTGTTGCATAAAGCAATTTATGTTTTCAGAATTAGCAGTGACATCAGTGATGGGTGACATCATAGATTATCCCTCTAGTAAAAATTTGGTTAATGACGGGAAAAAGGTTGTTTATAGCTACAGGACTGATTGTGGCTACTAGATTTTTCCTTTTGTAATTCTCATTTCTCAACTTCATATGAGATTGACACTAAGCTTTGTCACTGACAGCTTGCCTATTTCAGTGAGATTCACACAAAGAAAATGTGTGAAAAACTGAAATGAGAAGGTTCTGTTTGTAGATGGTTGTAAGGCAGAAAAATAATATATGTGTTGAATGTGACTAGGCAGAACTTGAGAAACAAAAATCCCATTACTTCTTTCCTTTTTTGCTAAAGGCATATTTGACTTTGCTGTCAATAGCACTTGTAATGGTGAAACAGAAAGAAAGTGTGCACCCATATTGCTAAACTTTGACTACTGGCTCAATGTATCAGTGCACATATGGATATGAATGCATTTTTCTGGCAATGAATATGCAGCAGAAGTGGAGCAGAAGACTAGCACAGTGGAGAAAGATATATTCAACATTTTAGACTTGCTTCCAAATTTTACAGCTATTTTTGTCACAGTTCAAATGCCAGTTATGGATGTGAAGATCTACAGATTCAGTCTGATATCCAGTATGACTCTAGATGTACTCATGATTTACATGTCTTTATGATTTACTTCTGTATTGCTATCTTCAAGTCTCCTTGATTCTTTTTTTTGATTTGCACATAGTATTAGTCTGCCATTTAACTTTAATTTTTTAAGCTAACTAGAAAGAAGGGTCTGAACAAATATCGGAAACATTTTCTTTGAGTATCCATTTGAATTAAACAGCCAGGTAACATTTGACCATGTTTGTGACCCTTTCATGTTTGCTTTTCATGAATTTTCAAGTGTTTGATCTCTGTTAGGGAATGGATTAGCAAAAAGCAAATTTGTAATTCAAATGCTGGAAACTACACCAGCACCAATTTAAAATTGTATATTCAGATATTATATTTGAAATTTGAAATTCACATTGATTTGATTAATGGAGTGAGTTGCAGCCAGCTCATATGTCTGTATGCCTGCTATTTCACCTGGGGAGGAGGAAAGTGATAAGGTCTTTTCAACAATCTTTATACCTAAACTTAGCCCTATTTTTTCAATTCTGCTTGTGTCCTGGTGTGATTTAGTGCAGCCTCTGGGCTATTCTAACATCTATCAACTCTGAAAATCATCACCAACACTGCTACCATTTAGGGGTGATGAGCAGATCAAATGGGCCAGGTTGATATCTCAAAAAAACAACTGAAGTCGGTGAAGAAGATGCCTGACTTAATTATTTGTAATTTTGGTATGGAATATACCAGCAATATGTTTATTGATTTTAATAATTCTTACCTATTTTTAAAATGTACAGATTCACAAACAGTTTTGGAATACTGAAAAGTGACATTTTAAGACTAAATTATGAATTGCGTATTATTCACTGAGTTCTGATAACAAAGATAAAACTGGCTGTTCCTTTCATCTCTGTTTTCTTGCAAGGACAAGTTCCACCTGTGTGCTGTCACTTGATAGAACATGAAGATGCACAAAAACGTTTTCAGTGAAATACAAACACTGCAGACATATTTTCTATGTTCTGTATGCATGACCATTTAAGAAATAAAGCCTGAAATATTGTGGAACCTTCTGAAGCTGAGAAGTCTCAGCTTCAGAAATGTTTAAATTTTCACAAAATGTTTAAATTTTTTTTCAGGATGGGTTTTTAAATCTTCTCTTAACACCCATTCTGCCTCTGGGGCAATCAGCCAACATCCATGGGGAAAATAGTCTTTCTTACTATGCACAATAACTTAACAAAACTTCAAAGATGTTTGACATACTCTAAGAGAAGTTCTAATTCATTCTGTTTTCTTTCAGTACTGGCAAAACTCCTTGATCTCTACTTTCTTCTGTCAAATACACAGCCTGTCCCCTATTTCTTTCTCTATTGTTTTTTCTCCCTTTCCCAATGAATGCATTTCCTAAAAGACCAACATATTATGGAGCATATTATCTATGGACAGTGGAGGATATCAGAAGAAACTGACTTTCATAAAAAGAGCTGTTTTCTCTCCTATATACACTCTTTATTATTCATATAAATTGATTTTCCTCAGTCAGACTTTGTCCTCTTTTTTTCTGTTAAAACAAATAAACAAACAAACAGTAGCAGAAAAAGGAAGAAAAGAGAAATTATGATATCCCTGCATCATTCACTGATATAATGCTGAGATCAGCATGTCAAGGATGTGGAAATAGAAAACAGAGGCAAATCCATGGTAAGTGAAAATATAAGGGCCATATGTGAATTTTTCAGAGCTCCCAGCAGCAGCAAACATAACCTGAGGTACAATCCACATTGCTGCTCCATTAGTAAGCAGGGAGCTAATTCTTTGGCATATGCCATTGTTTCCAGCTGACTTTCAGGGCAGTGGTATGTGCAAATGATGGGTTAAGGCCATTTTTTTAAGACATTTTATGCTATGGACATGAATGTGTTAATATGGAAGACATTTCTTTTTTTTTAGCATAGTTCCATAAACTACTTGCGTTTGTTTATTACTGTGAAACCATTCACCGGACTCAGGCATTTACAAGACTTTTTGCTCAAACAGGTTGAATTGATTCAGGATTTTCCTGCTAAAAGCCTAGATAAGCTGGAATCAGCAAATACTGTCCATCATCTTAACACATGGACACAAAGAGAGAAGTTTTAACAAGCACTGGCTGGAGTGGGGAAAGGTAAATGTAATACATTATCCAGCTGAAAAAACAGACTGGAAATTTACTTCAGAAAACTCAACTTACAGAGTTTCGCCTAACAAACCGCATGCACGTACTGTACGAGATCTCACTTCGTTTCAAGGGCTCATCACAGAGACCTATTGTACACCTATTCCTGATAAAAAAATTGATCCTGTCCTAAAAGGGTACATGCAGTAGTTAGGAACACTGCTGCTTCTGTTTTTCTGGACTTACTTTTTTATTCTGAAAGCCTTCAGAAGCAGAGTGAGCTATTTGGGACAAAATCTGTGCAAACTTGAAAGTGAACCAAACCCCAGAAGGGTTCTCCTTGAACAGTGGAAGGATGTAATTTTTTTTCAACTTATTTCTTGTTTTCACACACCTTTAAAATTGCAGGTTGTATTTGGCACTGGAAGTGGGAGCATGGAAAACAATGGAAAAGTTTGTTCCTAGAGAATTTTCAGCCCACCTTTGCAGGATTAGAATTTGAACATGTGTCAGACTGCAAGTGAGTTATCTGACCCAAATCAGCCCTTCCCTTATTTGTCCATCAGACGCTCAGCATCAAAGTAATCCTTACTTTCCTGTACAATGGCAACTTCCAGAATACTTCTGAATGCATAGGATTGTCATGCTGGGAGATTATTCCTAGAAAGATGACACATGTGGGGTTATATCATTTCATCATTCAATCCACATTTCTGCTCTGCCCCTGACAGTGACACAGGTCTCTCACTATAAAACATACATATGTATTGAAAAACACGCATTTTCAGAATCAGGCATATTGTTAGAAATGAATTATAACCAGAAATACATATCTTCCATATTCTAGTTATATATATATATATATGTATATGTACACGTGTACACATGTATATGTGTGTATATGTACATATATATATTACATATGTATATTTATTTATACTTATATTATAAATACCATATTCCTGCAATATGCTGTGTGAACCTAAGAACTTGAAATATATATAGGATGTATAGAAGATGCCTATCATTCAGCAGTGACACATATAATGGTGTGTTTGATTCATCTCAGTTCAGCTGTGTTCTACAGGTTTTTTCTGCTACATTCTAAATCCTTATTCTGTTTTTAACCTTCCCCAACTTTAAAGCAAAATCCTACTTTTATTTTCTGCATTCTGCATG
>NW_024371037.1:9741382-9773882 GCF_014805655.1 Passer montanus
CACAGACTTGCTGGTCATGACTACAGAAGCACTCGGATTGGGCCAAGCATGGCAGAGAAAAGATGTGTGATGTAGGCAGTGCCAGAGAACATATTTCTGCTTTGTTAAACTGGCAGACTTCATTTAATGTGTATATGTATAGGAGGAGAACACAAAGGAGAGTCTGGAATTTTGATCCATTTTTAATAGTAAATTGCTCAGTGAAACAGATTGGAGTGGGCTTCTCCAAATAAGACAAGATAAAAAAAAAATTATTCCCTAACTGATGAAGTTTTTGTCCCCATAATGGATAATTATGGAATAACCCTCTTTATAAGGGTTTAAAGATGAGAAAATGCTCTCAACTAAATAGCTCTCAACACTTACATGTTCTTTAAAAGCCTGTGAATTGTCATAGAAAAAAAAAAAAAAACCAAACCAAACACCTGTATTTGATCTGCTTATATTCAAATTTTTACTCTGTATGCAGAGGGGCATCTCCTTATGGATGCAGTCATTAACCCATCTGGATCACAACGGAGAATTTTTGGGTGTGAAACTGCCAGCACTCAGCCATGCTGATAGTCAGGCTGTACCATTTAGACGTATTAAGTATGAATTTGTGTACCTAAAGTTAGGAAAGTTATACGACTATGAAAGCACACGTCCACTAAAAACACACTCAGTGTTTACACTTGTTCATATTTTATGGGATTTTTTTGCATGGAAGTCTGGAGATTTGAAAAAAAAATATGTTTTTTTCTTTTACTTCTTGAAAATACATTTAAGCAACCAGAATGTGAAACACTGGAATTTCTTAGTGCATACTTCTAACAAAGGATGGGAGTGGGGAATGGATACAGTTTATTTGTAAATTAAATAAATACGTTTCTTCCATACCCTTGAGAGCCAGCTGATTTATCAGTTAATAAAATAATCATACACCACAGACTTGTGCTTCCAATTTATTTTAAAAAGAAATAACATTGCATTTTTGACATATATGAATACAAATGTAGCACTAGAGGAAACTTTGTGAGTAACCCTGTATATATATCAGCAGCCCTTCATGAATAACCTTACTTGCTTTTTCTCTGCTATTTATGGGATGGATTCTGCATAAACACTTATTTCTTCAACAATTCCTAATTTATGCACATGACCCTATAAAGCTCAATGTGACTACTGACTAGAAAAAATCCCTGTTCCACTGTATAGAGAATATAGAATGTTTATTAAACACAAGTGAAAAGGAATTTAGTTTTAAATCTGCAATTAAATATCACTAGTATTTACACCTATTATAAACCTAAAATGAAATGTATTTATTTAAAAACTACATCTGAATGGACTACTTTTCTTGCTTAAAAATGCTGATTCAGATAGCAGAACTGCAGAATTTGGACAAATCCAGCCTGTGCTAGACATAAGTGTTCACATGCACTTCTCAGAAGAGGAAAGCCCATGTCTCCTAACAGACTTTTTAAAAATTTTCTTTGAATTCCTCTTAAGTTTTGTGACCATCAGAACAACAGAAAACCACATAGGAAGATTCTAAATAGAGGTAAGTGAATGGCAGAGCTGGGGTGTCGTGTGGCAGTCCAGCCCAGCAGTGACTGTGTGAACACAATGAGCATGGATCAGAAATCCTTTGGTGAATATGGGGCTTATTCCTGCAGCCCTTATATGAATACCTGAAAAGCTTCTGTGGGTCTTGCATCAGTAAGGAGTCGTTCCTTGAGCAGACTGTGCCACTTCAGACCCTTGCTTTTGGTTTTGTTGTGAAGTTGAACTTTTTGGCATTCCCATCCCACTCTTCCTGTCTCTCATTTTAATCTTCTATTTTTTGGACATATGCCTCTACCTCTCTGTTCTTTAAATTCCCTCTGCTCCCTTCTCCCAGCCCAGACAGGCACATCTACCAAAACAGGTATTTGAACACCAGGCATCTGGGAGAGGCACACAAAGGTGTGAGGTGGAAGCTTATGCTTTCTCATGTATAGCTGTGGAATAGTTATCAGGAAATCATGATGTGTAACACTGCTATTTTCAGATTACATTCTGACAGTACCTTCCCCTAAAAATATAAATTAGTCCATTCTCCTTCAGATGAAAACAAACCTGTGATGAGTGTCCCTTCTGAAAGTTGAAGACTTCTCTGGCCATCCTTCTTCATATTTCTTTGACCAGAATTTCTGTTGAAAGCCTCCAACTGAGACTACTTAAACTGTCAGTTGCATGGTGTAAATCTGGAGTTAACCCCTCTGCAGTGCTCACAGAGGTTAGCCAAGGACAGATCCTTCCCTCATCAATTCATGTGCTGAAGAGCACCTGGGGACCACCAGTACAGAGAGCACAGGCTCATGCCCAGTAAATACTGACGTCAGGGAGAAATGCCTAAGGCAGAAGGACAATAAATAAACAAAAAGGAGAAAGAGAGTAAAGAATTAGACTGGAGAGGGGGAAAAAGGAAGGAGTCAGAAGCTGGGGGTGATGATGGGTTACTCGTTTTTGTACACTCTAAAGGAATGGGGTGCAGAAGGAACAGGATGGAACACTCACATTTCACCCCATAAAACATTTCAGCTAAATAATTCTATTGTGTTTAAACCTGGCATTTAATTGAGTTATTTACTTTTTTTGGTCCAAATTTCATCCCAGTGCATGACATTTAGTAGTGTAAGGATATGTTGTCATATTTGAGCTTTTTATTTTTTAACAAATGCCCATTTTTATAATCACATTAAGATACTTTGACTAAGCAGTTGAACTGATTACTCCACACCTCAGATGTGCTGGAGGCATGAGGTGAAATGCACCCGAGGTGTGCATTAATCAACCTTGCCATATAGTCTGTCCTGTCTCACTGCTTAATTAAATTCCAAACCAAATAGTTTTGGTGAGAAGGTTAGGAGGGATCACTTTTTCAAGTGGGTTTTGCATGAGCTGTCCACAGTGCATGGAAAAAAAATATAAGATATATTTAGAACAATATTTTAATTTGCAATACTTGATTAGATGGAAAGAATGTAATGTTTAAAAAAAGAAAATGTGATTAAGAAGCTTAAGTGCACAGTATATTACATGAAAATTCTGATCATAAAGAAAGGTAATATCTACTCAAAATTATAATTTCTG
The DNA here is from genome assembly GCF_014805655.1 of Passer montanus. Lineage (NCBI taxonomy): Eukaryota > Metazoa > Chordata > Aves > Passeriformes > Passeridae > Passer > Passer montanus. The sequence goes on from NW_024371037.1 coordinate 9,744,500, forward strand.
TACTTTTGAAATCAACTCAGCAAGAATTATCTACCCATATCAAATTGTAGCACTTGTCAAAATCAACTGTAAAGCATCTCAAGTGCTCTTCTGAATCAACAAAACAGATGTATAGCGATGTGAGGTTGCACTGAAATGGAAATAAAAGTGAACTAGATGCCAGTCATTGCCCTTAATCTCTTGAACCCGGCACTTAACACAGAGGATACCACAGGTCTTTGGGACACTGTTTAGAAGGGGGAAAAATCAAGACTTGAATCTTAATAGCATATGCAAAAACACTATAAAATTATTTTCTTTCTCGTATAGTGGAATATCATATGCTCAAAGAGCACCTTGCCTTGTTCGTAGACATGAGGCAATGTTTGAAACAGCATCCTATTTCAGTTTTAGACAGGCAAAAAACTGAAATATGTGAAACATAGAAATGTGTTTAAATTTTTAAAATAGCAATTAAATATGCTTAGAGGTTGAAAAGTCACCATCTCACTCCCTTCAATAAAATGTGCAATGATGTTTATGAGATAACACCTGCAGTGGAATGAATACATTGAATTAAGATTACAATATTGTTATATTTTTCTAGGGACTTAACAGATGACAAATCTGCAAGCATTGGTCTTTAGAAAACAACAGCTCTAATCCCATCACCTAGGATGTGTGTCTGGAGTGAGCTCCCCTGTAAATTTGTATAACTTGGTGTCCCTGGAATCATGATGAAAATGACTGGTTTTCTCATTGGCATTGTGATGATGGCGCTTTCCAGGACTGTGATACACAAAGAGAGACTAAGCGGGTGACCGACAGCAAAATGAACAATTATTTCTTTGACCTGTCCTGTGAACTGGTTAAGGCTCTGAATTTCAGGTAGTGGGATTTTTGTAGGCTCTTGAGGTATTGCAGAATCCTACTGTTTATCAACATTTTATTTGCTTCCCCACTTTCAATCATGTTTAGACTAGTAGAATTTTTAGTATGTCATACAATGCTGAAAATTACTGACTTCACTGCTGTATAATGAAGCCATCACAGCCTACGTTATCCATAAAGTGGTCTGTTTTCACCAGAAGCATTATGGAGCTGGCATGCACAGATGATAGTTAAGTCCTTCTTACTCCACAAAGAGAGAAGGTCCAGTTGAACAGAAACTTCTCTCTGGGATGGACCAGGGACCCCAAGCCCCATGAGGGATGCCTGGAGGATTAGGCTCCTGGATTTACAGTGACATTCTTCCATGGCTCAGTCAGACAAAACAAAATAAACCTCACAAGGAGTCCTTGGTCTGGTTTGCTGCCAGTGCTCAGAGGTGAACAGATGAAGATAGCAACCAGCTACAAACATTTTAGACTAATTTTAACATATCTTGACAAATTAATTCAGCCCTTAGTGGATTTCATCCATCATTTTCCTCCTTGTCTAGAACAAGCAGAAATAGCAGATTATCAATTCTAGCTCTTGAGACACAAATAAATGTGTTTGAGACCTTTTGACTTCAGCACATGTGAAAATTTGCAAAGCTTGTGAGCAACACTTCCCCTTCAGGTTATGTCCCACATCCAGGATTGATTCATGCAAGAGAGGAAACGGAGTGGGATCTACTTTTAATTCAGCTACAAACACTTTCACATTGTTTTTTTTATACAGGACTGTTAACCAAAAGGGCAAATCCAAATGAAGAACAAAATAACTGAGCATGAGGTCTCAATTTCCAGTTTTCAATTCTTTCAATTCACTTTCTAAGTGTTGTTTTTTTTTTAAACATTGTTAAGATTAAATACACTACACTGAGAATTACTCCAAATTTTCTAAATGTTCCAAAAGTGATTTTACTAGATTCCAGAAGTCAATAGGCTATTATAAAACCAACAACAGAGAAAAGAGGAAGTTTGAGGCTTTGGACAACACAAATATACAGAAAACTCCAGTAGATACCTGCTCAATTCAGAATAAACATCCATCCAAGCATCCAGGAATGGTAGGAGCTGAAAAGTTAATCTGCAGCACAAGCAGAACAAAATATATTTATTCACACTTGGGTTCAAAGTGAACTCAGTTATGGCACCATACAGGCATAGGTTATGTGAAAGGTTGTTGCCTCCTTCCCCTTCTGCTCAGTCTTCCATCCTTTCACCAGCAAATGGTAGCTAAAACAGAAAGCTTAACTTACTCCCATTTTCCTCTGTAAAGGTGTTTTGTTTTGTGGGCTTTGGTTTTGGTGAGGGTTTTTTAGGAGGGACTGTTGGTGCTTTGGCTTGCTTGGCTGCATGGTCTTTGCTTGTTTGTTTGTTTGTTTTAAAAGGACATTCTGGTTTTGTTTGACACAAAAGACAGAAATTGGAGGGTTTTTTACTGGTGCTTTGGCTTGCTTGGCTGGGTGGTCTTTGGTTGTTTGTTTGTTTGTTTGTTTTAAAAGGACATTCTGGTTTTGTTTGACACAAAAGACAGAAATTGGAGGGTTTTTTGCTGCTTTCTAACATTCCTGGAAGCACTGAGAACATAACAGCAAAGTGCTTCCTGTCAGCCTTTAAAGCCCAAATAGAAATATTTCAAGAGGGCTACATGTCTTTTACAAGACAGAGATCTGAGCTGTGTCCCAGGCAACTTTGGGCACCCCCAGCACGAGCAGTCCACTCAGCACTGATGAGGTTTCACAGAGCAGATGGCCCAGCTGGTGCAGGCCACTTTGCAGCAGGACTCCAAACACAGCCTGGTGCACAGAATATTTGCACAATACTTGCACCTCTGTCTGCACAAAGGACTACTTCTCCTTTCTCTCTCAAGCCCAGAGAAAGTCTGGATAAATGTGTAGCTGTGCCATAGCTCACGCTTCTGTGCCAGGCCGTGTACACAGAGGGATGGAAATGTGCCTCCAGCATTCCCTGCTCTCCTCTGGAGGTGGCAGCAGGTCCCAGCTACCCACCAGCCTATGTTCTTGTGTAAGAGCTCTTTAGCGATGCAGAGAACTACTTTAAAGATACTTCCAGAGTGAATTCCACTAACTCCATAAGCTTTTGAGATAGTTTTCAGCACTATTTTTTTAATTTGGGCTGACACTCAGAATTTCTTCCCTGCACTGCATATGATGACGCTTTGGTAAATGTATTCTTTTTTTTTTTACCTGGCCATGCTTCCTTTCCAAGCCAAACACGTAACAGAAATAATTCCAACTTCTAACTTTTGCCTTACAAAACTGCAGTGGTTGTGAAAGGCAAAGTGACAATACAGCTCCTGTCTATTTTGAATTTCTTGGCATGTTTTTATTTTTGCTTTTTTTTTTGTTTTGTTTTTTTTCATTTGGTCTGCATGATATATGAAATGTTGAGCAAAATTGCATTATCTGTTGCACCAGAGTACATATATTGTTGTTCCCAAAGGTTTACTTATAACATTCACAGCATCGCTTATTTTTTTCCTTTCCCCCCATTGTCATTTCTGTACAGATTTAATACAACAGAAACATGGCTTCCACTGGGAGCTACAGGTAGAGCAGATACAAAGTTCTCTATAATTGGTGTCTGCCATGGCTGCTCACAGTAAGTTATGTAAATCACAGCAAGGACCCACAACCCCTAAAGGCATGAATATTTTTTTTTCATTCAGTGCAGAGGATAACTTCAGAATCTTAGTAATAGCCCCCTCCACATCAGGGATCTCCTTACCAGGAAAAGTCAAGGTCTAGAAACCGGCCATGTCAACTTTGCAATTTAAATCCTACTGTTAAAGATGGTGTGGTAGGTATTACAGTAAGTCAATGCATTGTAGGCATTATTCATTTTCTCTTTGTGGTCCTGCTTCTGTTTATATTCACTGTAGTAATTCCATCAAAATACAGATTTGAATATTTATTTACTTTTTCTTTAACAACTCTTTAATTTAAAATGAAATGAGGTGTTGTCAGGGTTTAATTCTAAAAATTCCACTGATTCTCTAGTGATGTATTTTAGTTAAAATCATGTCTTCCAAGTGTCTAAATGTGAAGTTATTGTTAAATAGGGTGTTGTCAGGGTTTAATTCTAAAAATGGAGTAGTAACTCCACTGATTCTCTAGTTATGTATTTTAGTTAAAATCATGTCTTCCAAGTGTCTAAATGTGAAGTTATTGTTAAATATGTTTCCTTTAAAATAGTACTGCAAGTGCAAGAATTTTTAGCCTAAATTTGATAAGTCAACTTCTATCTTATAATTTTTTTATTTCTCCCACAAATCTTGTTCTTATAGGTCATATACATCAGTTTGTGCACTACCTATTAGGTAGCTGAATGAATCCTTAAAACATAGTAATTGTCTACTTTGTTATGGGGAAAAGGTTTCCAAATCTAAAATCCTCACTCACATTTCCAACTTAATTCAAGAACTTCCTGATGCCCAAGTATCAGGCAAAGCACAAGGTGCAAAAAATCAAAACCACAGAACCCCCCAAAACAACAGCAAAGAAAAAGGATAATTTTTTTTAAAAGACAGTTGAATCCAATTCTTCTGCTACCTTTACCAGTAAGAATTCTGAAAAAGAAAAATCTCTTTTGAGAGAGATTTTGATTGATCAGATAGCCACCTCAGACTGAATCTTAATCTTATATAATAACATTTCTTATTTTACCTCCAACCCTTTTAATCTACTTATTCAGGAAAGCTAATCTCAGTATATGTAGGTGGTTTTCACTGAGGCTCTGTCTTTCTTTATATTTTTAATTTTATTTTTAAACATAAGAAGTAAATGCATACTATACAGACACAATATAGTATTGCATGTATGTATAGGCATACACATACACAGTCATGTTCAGGAACACACACAGAGGCTCTTGAAGAAAACCAGGTGTTTCTTAACCACACAATTCTGGTGAGGCAGTGTACCTGAAGCCTGTTTTGCAATGTGCTATTTTTCCTTTGGACCCTAACTCCTGCTGTGTGCTGCTCTTTGGTGCATCACTAAGGCTGCAAGGACACGGCTGAAGCACCCTGCACTGGGACAGCCTTTGGCTCACCATGCCTCTCAAGGCTTCAAGGAAGCAGGGATGCAGAAGACAATGAGACTCTCAGGAGGACCCTGGTGAGGAGATAAAGGTGACTTAAAGCCTCTTCTTACAAACAGCTTGGAGCCTTGCACAGCACAGTTGCAAGGGTAGCAGCCAATAATGCAGCCCAGGCTTAGTAAATTATTTTTCCATCAACTACAAAAGGCACCGTCCCCATTTAGACAAGTCATAGAACAGAAATGGAAGTGGTTGGTACAACTATCTAGGACCAATTCAGTGGTTCAGTGTTTCTGTTCTCCATCATCTTAGAGGTAAACATGAGCTATAACCACCCACATGTCATTCATAGCTAAGCTGGTTACCGGCAGAAACATCATGCAATTGAAATTTTGCCCAGCCCTAGTCAATGCACTATGTCTTCAGGTAACAGATAGCTGTGTCTAGTAGAGACAGGCAGCTGTAGAAACCCCCTTCCTCTATGAAACATTACATAGTTTGCAGATTACTATTCTTACATAAAATGATGCAAATAAACTGATTTTTTTCACTTGAAAAGTGTTGTCTGGAAAGGTCAGCAAAATGTGCTCAGACCATAATGGATGTGTGCAGCTCCTGATCTTGATAGATTTTCAGTGTTGCAGAATTTTACAATTAATTTTTTTACTATTGATAGAACTTGTTTAAGGCTTCTGCAGTCTTTTAAATGGCTTTAAAAATATGAAAACTATGATTATTTTACTTTGGTTATCCAAATCAAGCTTTTCTAGTAAAATTCCTACTCTTATTTGAGGCCCCAAATCTTAAAAATGCAGGGCCTGGAATACTTATTGCTTCCTGCAGTATGAACCCCAAAGCAGAGTAAAGAGTGCCTGATTTTCAAAGTGATTCAAGCCTCCTAATTGTAGGTTAGGTTTTGAGTAGTTAGGAATCCAAAGGCTTTCTGTGGGCTGAAGTAATATTTGTCTGGAAAAAAATATTGGGCAATGGGCATAAAAAGAAATAAGCATTATAAAAATTTTGCATCAATTGGTTATGCCAAATGAGTTATGAGAAGGAACACTCTGACATAAGAATCACATAAAATTAAAACTACAACTAAACTAGAATGGGTTTGCTTGTGGGTTGGGATTCTGCAATCTCCCCCCTCCAAGCTCTGTATGCTTAATTTCAGTTACTGGAACTGTGTTTTCTACCTTCTTTTTATGGCCTTTTTTATAAAAGGTAGCTGGTACTCACAAAAAATTTTGGGACCGTTCAAAACTTTTCACAGTTAATTAGTAATGCATGTAGCAAAACACCCGCCCTACCTCTGGGCCTTTGGGGTTGCCCTGGTTCACTTGTAACTGATTTATTTTTTAAGGTTTTCTGGCACACCTCCACCCCAGCTGCTTCCAAGAAATTTCAGCTCAGCGTCAGCTGGGAAAGATCAACTTCACATGCTGACATACAGAGGCAGCCTTAGGAGTGCTGGGGCCTCTGGTGGGAGGCGTCAATGGGAATCTTTGCTCTTTTTGCTGATCCGGGGATATAGTATCTGCCACCATACAGAGCCTTTTTTAGAATTTTCTTTGAAAGAACACTCACCTGATTATTACACTGTGTTTTTTCCTCAATGAGAAACAGAAATGTTATCTTTACCAGATTTGTGGCTCATTGCATAGGTCTGAATGGCGGATGGTTTTTGCAGGCACCCAAGCCCTTTGTTAATGGCTGCTGAGATGCCAAAACAAACATGCTATTTTATAGTCTGGTTAAATTCTACAGAATACAAAAGAGGAGAGAGAATGATTCTGATATTTTTCCTTATGTCTGAGTAAAGGCTTACTCTGCAAGTCTACATTTGAAACTGACGGTCATGAATTCTACCCCTCTTCCTAGAGATATATGGCTTTTGGTGATTATTGAGAATTTACTCCCAAAAATTTTCTGCCATGTTCCCTCCTTCATTCTTATTCCTCTTAGATTGCAGATTAATTTTGTCCCTAGGCTTCCATTTTGTTACCTTCTATAACTTCCAAGGGTATCTGCACCAAACCAAAACAAAAGCATCTTAACATTGATGCAAAACACTAGTTAAAAAAAAATATATATCTAATTGGGTCCATTAATGAACAAAGAAAACATCTCTAATTGTAATGTACAGCACCTCATTCTACTTAAATTTAAAATACACAAAGTCACTCACTCTAAGATACAGGCTGGTAGTGAATTCTACCTTTGGGTAGACACCTTTCCCAATTTCTGTAGTGAACTGAATGAAGGATTGTCATCCATTAGTCATGGTTTGATCTAAAGGTAAGAGGATCCAACAGGAAATTCTGTGGTTCTTTCTTTTCTTTCCAAACTTCAACAATATTTCTCTGCATATAAATGGTTTCAGAGCAGCAATAAAAAATTTAATTTTTTTTAGAAGTGGAGGCAATAATAATACAAAGCAGAACGACAGTTTTAGCACAATGAAGAAAACTGGGTGTTGATAGAACAACAGACCTTTGATTAAAACAATATTCTTGATTTGTTTTTTTTGTTTTCCACAGTTAGATAAGCTGAACAAGATGGTCTCAATTTAGCACTGCAAGAGTACTAATTTTAAAACTGTTATTTTGTTTTTGCCTGTGTTCAGATACTTATAGCAAGAGACTACTTCCAACCTGCACAGATACTGTATTTTGTTAGGATAACAGACTTGGTGTGTTCCATTCAGCTTAGCACCATTAAGAATTTGCTGTCTGCCACCAGGATTAACATCTTAGTATTTTCTTCCCAGTGTATGGTTACATTTCAAGAATTAAATGATCATTCAGAAAGTTAGCTTCAGTTTATGAGCTGTTAAACCTAAAAGTGATACAGTACATCAAAATGAAAAGAAAGAGTTGAAGTGATAATCATTAATGTTAACTCTGTCCTTAGAGTCTTTATCACTTGACATAAAATGTTCACCCATTCCCGTTACAATAATTTCACTCATATTTAAAAACATGATTTTTTATAGAGGACCCAGAGGATATCTTTGTATTGTTTTGTATTTTGTGAGAAGATGCACTGAGAAGTCTGGAGACAGAAATCTTGAATTTGCATCCCTGGCACGGACAGATGAAGTGAAACTGTGCCCACACTACCCCAGACCTCAAGCTGGATTTGGAGGCTGAATGACAGTTCTCTTCTTGTGTGCTTTCATTTTTTTTCCTCTATTATTAAGGATCATCAAGGAAGGAGACTGATAGGATCAAATGAACTGAACTGGTTTGGCTATATAGATACCCATTCTCTGGCAGAAACCTATACCTGCCTTCACATTCATAAAGAAGCATCTGATGAGGGCAGAAATTCCCAAGTAACTTCAGGTTTGACTGGGCTAGCTAGGCCAATTGGTAAGCTCTTTCCCATACCTGAGTTTTTCCTTTTAAAAATGATTCCTTACTCAGGAATCTTATATAAGAATTTCATTTGCAATTATGAGCTTTTCCATGTATGTTCAAAAAAACCTCAAATCCACATTTATTCTTGCTAAATTATGAAAAATGTGCTAATAATTGTCTAATGCTAATAGGTGTCACTAGCAGCATTACCTCTTATTGTGATGTCTCTCCCCTTCTGCTTATATTAAATGTAATTCTTTTCTTTTTCTATAATTTTAACTTTTATTCACCTAGTATTTGGCATTCAAGTCCAAAGTTCAGGCAAATACAACAATCATTTGAGAAATACTCACTAGACAAGTATTCATGCACTCCTGTATCACCTGACATATGGTGAACAAGCTGATGAATGACTCAGGATTTAAATGGTAATTACCATTCATCATTATAATAGACTTGCTAATTCATAAATTCTTGGTAAGCCAATTTTCTATAAAAAGGTTAATAATAAGAGTGGAAAAGAAGGAAAAAATAGCCCTAGTGTGATAAAAAATGTAAAAGCTAGAATATCTTCACTGCCACACATCCCTCCTAATGATTGAGTAATTTTGCACCAAAGTGCTTGCTTATTGACACAATACCACTTGCAGTACTAGGGCTCTGATGGAAACAGGGGAAGACAGAAAAATCCAACCAAACTGCTACAGACAGAGGCTGAGGCACGTCAGACAAAGGAACCAAGGCACTCACACATGGCAAAGGCAGGCAGGATCCCACCTACACAATTCATCCTTTTAGAGTACTTTGTGACAATGTCATGTTCTCAGAACTGCCCACAACATGTGCATTAGAGAAAACTATGGAAATGTTCCTGGTACTCCTGAGAGAAGCTGTGAGAAATGCATCTGAAGTTATCACGCTGCCATTAGACTCACTGAGTGTTCTCTAAGTTCCTCTGAGCAAAAGGAACATTTAGTTGTCTCTGCTTTGAATGAAACAAGAAAAAAGCAAAAACATGAAAAAAATTTTGCTCATTTAACAATTTTTATCTGGAAAAACACTATCAATGTAATTTACAAACCCCATGGAAAACAGCAGTGTAGACTGGAAAGAATGCATACAGGCAACACTGAAATTCTACATTTCCATTACTCAATATAGTACTTATTTGCCCATTAGCTAATGAACCTAAATGTACAAAAATGCAAATGTTTCTCCACCTCTAATCCTTATGCCACCATATCTTTTTATCCTAACAGGCCAATATGGGAAAGACTTTCTTGCCCCACCAAGGCATGTAGTTTCTCCATCCACCTGCATCTTCCTGCTCCTTCTCTGGGCACCATAGATGTGAAAGCTACCCTAAATTACACAGTAGATGTACTTTTTACTTCAGATGCAAAACTAAGGAGGCTGGTAATGGGGAAGTGATACATCATTTTGCAAGCAACTGAGGGACAAGAGGAACATAAAATAAAAGAAGTGATGCATGGGACCTCAGTGCCCTTCCCCCTCTCCACTGTTGTGATTGTGCAGAGCAGAAGTTCAAGAGAATGAAGTAGTCAAGTTCAAAGTTGAGGTTTTGATAATTTTAGCCTTCACTTGGAACTGTGCAGGGAAACTTGCACTTTCAATCTGTTGTACATTGGGTATCAGGGTGATTGGACAGATGTTGAGCATTCAGGAATAAAGGATTTGTATGTGAAATAAAAACAACCCATAGTTGTTGTGCACTATGTAACACCATACTGGAATTATGAAAAATACAAACATTTACTACAATATACTGTATGTTCAGGGAAGTTTACAATGCAGGTAATCTTACTGACTGGTATCCTGCAAAACACTGTGCAACAGAGTATGAAATGCCTTCCAAGCTAGACTCTCTTGAGCATGTGTTTTTCCTTTCTTACTTTGTCTCTCTTGCACACATACATTATAAAATCTCAGAACTGATGTACACTTAAAAATGGATGTTAACCGCAGACTGTACCTCAAGTTCACAGGACTTTTATGAAACAAACAAAAGTTTCAAACATTTTTAGAGCTCTGGATTTTGGACCAGCTCATAAAATATAGAAACAAGGATGTAAAGCATTAAAATGTGCTGTGCATGAGGACTGGATTTCAGAGTGTGTTTCTATTTGAAACTTTAGATAATTTGCAGAAACTCTTTTCAGTTGTACTGATTCTAAAGATTAGACAGTGTGGACATTATAAAAGACACAGTGAGAGGGTATCTAAGCCACTTTTCTTTTTGTTTACTTGACAGTATATAACAGTAACTGCTTATAAAGCAAAACAGAAAGCACACAATTTCAAAACAAAAGAAAAAATACAGAAATAGGGAAATTATGACATTGTTCTAAAGAGCAAAGATTCAGGTCTAATATTATAATGCAAGTACTTCTCAAGCAATGTTATTAAGCTAAATACAAAGTTTCAGAATAGTGCACGTCTGCTATATTCCAGAAATGATCAAATTTATTTAAAGTGGCAGTAAAAAAAATTTATTACTGGTTTACAGAAAGAGAATATATCAAACCTTTATATATTTGCATGACTTTTGTTCTAGTTCTCATTTCTGCTAAGCCAAAAGCTTGAAACATATATTATGCAATTTTTAACAAGTATCACTGCATTTTTTGTTTTCCTAGGGGTACAAAGCATATCAAAAGTCAGCTTTTGGGTCAGCTGCAATGGGGAGCTAAATTGGAATAAAGTGAATCAAAATGCTTATGCTCAATCAACTGCATAATCCAAGGATAAAGGTTCCATTGAACAATTTAGTATCTGACTTTTCTAACTAACCTTTTTTGTCATAAATCCAAATATTTCATTTTATTGTTAAAAGTTATTCTTAGCATTGAGGATAAAGAGAAAGGAAGAGAGCAGCACAGGTAGCCATGGGCAGCATATACCAGTGAGGTCACACATCCAGAGCATCCTGTGATGTCACAATAAACACAACAATAAAGCTCTAGTGGATTCGGAAGTCACTGAGATGCCAGGAAGGTATCTTTGGACTCAGTTGTTTTGCACTATACTTATTTCAAGTAATAATTGTATGAAAAATACAATTTTTGATTTCTAGGAAGAATACGTCGTCCCCTTGATATTTTGGAAAGCTCAGTTTATTTAAGATTTTCTGTCACTGAATAAGAGCATTATAGGGTTTTAACTTACATCACATTTCAGAGTTGAGTGACTGTAGCTGAAGAGTGGATTATAGAAATGATGCATTGACATTAGTACAGAATCCCACATGGTTGCCTTTAGATGTTTGAAAACCTCCTTTAAAGGGATTCATTTGTTCACTTTAGTGTTTTCGGGGTCAAGTTCTAGAATTTGCCAAATATTTTCCAGAGGTTGAATGCTTGAAACTCTCATGAATTTACTACTAAACACAAACTATTTAATTTGATGGAAGATGAATGTAAATGTTTGGCATCATAGCCTGTGTGGCTCTTAATGGAAATTTTGAAAAATTAATGTGGAGTTGTGTGATTTTAGGAATATTTGAGGGTTTATATCACAGGTTTTCCTATGCTTTCACTGTGGGATTTTATATTGCTTTTTATGTGTGGGTTTTTTTTCTTTTAACAGATGTATACTCCTCTTTGCAATAAGGTTTTTTACTTACTGATATTTTGGAGGAGAGATTATGATGAGTATTTATATCTGTGGAAATAGTTCTTTTTTTTGCTCCACAGAGGGTGAATCAGTGTTTTGGCCTTTTTCATGACCTTCAGAAATCATTATCTTTATGCCACTGTATAAATCTGTAATTATTTTATCTAGAGTATGTGCAGCCCTGCCCCAAAAGGCTAAAACAGGACAAGAATAGTTACATGAAAGGTGATGATGGTGTCCACAGCTATGGAACAATTCTGTTTAGCAGAAGCAGGCCAGAGAAGAGCAGTTGCAGAGGAAGAGGGCACTCCATATCACAAATGGCATAGTGAAAGCTAATACAGAGCAATTGATGACCATGAATTGTATGACAAGAATTTTAAAAATCAAGTGGAAATTTAAAAGACCACAAGAAATTTTTTCTTATTCAATGAGTGGTTGGAACTCTTGAAATGAATGACCAGGAAATCTGTTAACCATAGTGGTGCACCTACTGACTTCTGCTCAGAAAATCTCCCAGGCATGAACTGCAATACAAGGAAAAGTTTCCAAAACTGTTTTCACTATATCCATTTCTCTTTAATATTTACAATTATTCACTGACACCATAACATAGTCTTGGAAGCATTTTAGAGTTGTTTATTTTTGTGGTTTCTCCTAACTTTAGTCCTAACATTTGGTTTCCGGTACTCTTAACTGGTTTCTTTTTCACTGGCAGAGTCTTCTGGCTCCTTAAATTGTCATTGGGACAAGTGAAAGAGCCATGTGGAACATTTTTGGGCAACACAAGCATATAATATAAAGCAAGCTACATAATACAATATTAGTGTTTCTCCTGATGTTTGTCTTTTATTAAGATGTGCCTGTTTAATGCTGATGTGTACATTTCTTGAAGAACTACCATGAAACTTTCCAAAAACTGCCAGCCTCACACCTTGGTCAATTGTTTTTGAAAGGAAGTATTTTTGGCTTTGAGATTTTTGGGTTAAGCATGCACCTTTCATTTTAAAAAGGAAAACAGTGCAGAACCAAAGTCTCTGGCTGCAAATAAGCAACCATTTCCAGGCACTCCTTGATTATTTCTGAGCTAGAAGTCTTCCAGTGGGGTTTTCTTCTTGCTCAAGGTCAGATAACTTTCACAGTACTCATACCATCTGCAAGATTTACTATCAGTTGTAAAAGTAGCTGTGAAATATAGTTTTATTCTTGACATCTGGAAGAGAGCTTGGTGTTGTAACTGGTCTATAAATTATAAAAGTAAATATACATGCATGAATAATTTGAGGCGTAATGCATGTACTAAACACACAGTATATGTACCATCAAGTATTTCAGAAATATCTAATATGTTCTGAAATATAATTTCTGCTTTTTTCTCTCACCCCATAAACTGAGGAAATGTCTCTGGAGTCATGTATCTGCACTCAAGGTTTAGTCATGTGCTACCAAATCATCTGCATGAGGACACACAAAGGCATCCACAGCATAAGCCACCTGCTCTGTGGATCTATAGCCATAGACAACAGTATTTGTAGCTGCTTTGCCATTCCCTCCTTGCCTCTTTTCTTTACTTGCATGCAGATTTGTGAGGAACCCAGGCTTCTCCAGATTATTTACACATCAGTCATGAATTTTAAGCCAGCATAGAAAAGGTAGAAGGAAGAAGCCATGCTGAGTGGAAGGTTGGCCAAGCTTACTTTTCTTGAGGATTAGTGGGGAAACAGCCAAGCTAGTCACAGGTGTCAATGTAGCTCATGATAAGGGGTGTGAGCCCTCAAATGACAGCTGTGTTCTCTTTTTCTTCACAGCACCACAGGCTAGATGCAAATGAAAATTTCAGAAGAAAAGCTATTTTAGAGACATGGTTATCTTGGAAGTCTTTGGATATCTGTTTGGTTAGAAAATTATACAGCAATGAAATTAATACAGAAATATTCTTACTACATTTTTTTTTTCTCTTTCTGTTATGATCTTAAGTATGCAATGGTTATTCCCTTGGGATGTAAGTCTGTAAGTATATTACTGTAAGTATATTACAGGGTTTGGCTGACAAAAATGCTTCAGCAAATATTTCAACTCACTCTTGCATTCTTCATCTTGGCTTTGAACATTGAGTTCATAGTCCACATTGTGTGATCAGTCTTGTGCTTAATTCATTCGCAGGTAAAAAGAAATTTCAATACAGGGCTTAAGCAAAGAAGCAGTTCTTTGCAGAGCAGCTATACATTCCTGCATTTACCTGAATAGATACCTGATGTTATCAAGTTACATATTCATGTAGATCTCAGGGTTCTATATGTACAGTCATGTTCTGTGAGGGCACTTCCATAGTTTGGAGGATTCAGCCTCATTCTCAAGTGCTGATTGTGCTGAGTATTACTTCCTGAAAAATGAAATTGCTGTGTTTTCCCCGATAAAGGCCCTTTGTGCTCCTAATAGTATGGTACATCTGAAGGAAAGAGGACCTCCTAGCAGAGAACATACACTGCATAAAGTTCTATAATAGGTTCCCCAAAGAACATATTTGTGCCAAATTCTCCAGCTTTTCCTCAGGTAATTTGTTGTGTTTGACTCTCATGACAGCTAGGGAGTCAAAACTGTTTCACTAAGCCAGTTTCACTCCATCTCACAAAGCTCAAGAGATTTTCTCTGTTTTCTTGGAATATAAAAAAATGTACCTAATGCTACTCAGTGTTTTGATTTGTGAAGCCTGTCCAAACAACCATTTCAACACAGGGAGTGTCTGATAATGATGCAGGATTTGAAAATCAGCCTGTATACAATTTAATTCAGAATATCTGGTAATCAGATTAGGTGTTAATTAGGAGATATGGCTCCAGTGAAGACTGATCTCTGAGGGATATATGTGTGATTGTCAGGGTTAGTTTAGATGTTGCTGCAGTTATCTTGCAGTTATCAATGAATCACAGAATGATAAAATATCTGGAAAGGACCCAAAAGGTTCACAGAGTCCAACACCTGGCCCTGCACAGGACAACTCTAAGAATCCCATCATGTACCTGAGAGTGTTGTCCAAACCCTTCTTGAACTCTGTCAGGCCTGGTGCTGTGACCACTTCCTTGGAGTGACTGTTCCAGTGCCCAACCACTTTGACCACTTCCTTGGAGAACTGTTCCAGTGCTTCTCCCTCTGGAAGAAGATGATTTTCTAAATATCCAACTTGAACCTCCTCTGACACAGTTTCATGTCCTTTCATTGAGTCCTGTCACTGGTCACCAAAGAGAACAGACCAGTTCCTCCCCATCTCTTTTCCCTTGGGAGGAAGCTGTAGATTCATCCCTGTCTCCTCAAGGCTGAACAAACCAAGTGACCTCAGCTGCTCCTCATATCCACTTACCCCACATCATTCACCATCTTCAATAACAGTTATGTTCTCCTCCTTTTTTTTTTTCTTTTTATGCACTACAAATCTTCCCACAAAAAACTGTGTGGAGTCATCAACAACACTGTTAAATCTTCACTAGCAGAGGTATTGAAAATAATTTTAAAAATAATTCTGGAAAAAATAAACATAATCTAATAATGTTTCTCCATTTTCTTCAGCCTTGTTCCCAAACATCTCCAAACACTTTGCAGACATGATTTCAGTGTCAGCATATCCCTAGTTCATCATCTCACAGAAGGGGAACAAAGAGTTGAGCAAGAATGCCATCTTCTTTGAAGTGCTGATCCCTGTAACATAAAAAAATGAGAGTTATAAAATTCACTAGCTTTGAAAATAAGTTGTTCTTAGGTGATATGACTACCATCATCAAGGCCAGTTAAGTATAAGGAGTTAAGTACAAGCATGTGTTTCAATTTGAGCCTTGAGGAGCTTGAGTAGACCAAATTCTCAAGGTACTGGAGTATCTAAATCTAGCTCCTGTTGGAGGCACCTGGCCTCCTGTTGTTTTCTGCAATGTGATAAATCCCAGTGCCTCAAGATAAATACAGCCTCAGCCATCTGCTCCTGCATTAACTGGACCAAGCTGTTTACTAGCTAGGACAGCTCATTTGCAGTAGGCAACTCCATAATGGATCCATGGCCAGATAACACTGCAGTTTCTGTAAAGGACTCAGAATAATTCATATGGATGTCAGCAACTTTAACAAGTATCTGAAAGATCCAAACTTTACATGATAGTCCTGACCCACCGACTGTTTCAGTCATTTGGTCCAAAGCCATGCACAGAAAACTCAGAGTTTATATGGAAGGAGAGAAGAATGAATGCAAGCTTCTTCACATGTATTGTTCACAGAGCTTTACAGTTTCTTGTGCCTTCTTTTCCTCTTCTGAGAGCAGTAAGCAAAGCCAGTTCATGGAGATGTATTAGAACCAAACAAAGCTTCTTCTGGACCCCATCAACATAAAATAAACAGAAATCCCAGAAGTCTGCATAGTTATTTCAGGGGCTGGAAATAATCTTCCTGTGGTGGTGCAGGTATAGGAATAAATGTTCTGAGTATATTTTATGTAGATACTGTATATTTTGAGAGAAATTTGAGATCACCCACAAAGGAGGAATATCTCTTATGAGGTAGAGTTGAGTGATTTTGCTTAAAATTAATAAATAAGAAATGAAGGAGCAGCTTGTTTCTCTAAAATCCAAGTTGTAAAATATATTTGTTTAGATTTTTTAAAAAATTTGTTTATTGGGTTTTTTGTGTTTTCTGTTCTTAGATGACTACAAGGATTTAAACAGAATTTTTAGTTTTGGTTCAATAAGATTTGAAAAAGAGCTTTAGTAATCACAGTGCCAATTCAAACTTACTTCCTACTAAAGAGCATGCCCACGGAATGCTTAGCTTTTCTGGTTTAAATTCTTCATTAAAAAGTAAAAGTTTAAATTGGCAGGAAAACTGCTGTTTAAGCTGCTAGTACACCAACATCAGAGAAAGCTGAGTTTTAGCCCTTGGTACTCTGCCAGGTACTGTACTACATACAGATAAAGAGAGAAATAAACAAAAAAATGATGGGATAAGATAATTTTTATTTAGCCTGTGATGCCCTAACAGATTTAATGTTAAGAAATAAAAGTTTATGAAGTACCTCTTGAAGCCATAACCAATCACTTTCAAAATCTGTTGATTTGCACTAGCCAGCAAGTCCAAAAAATGGTAACATATAACTGCAAAGCACAGCCTTATTTAGTCCAATGATTGGTATATGTTTCTCAAGAAATATCCTTATAACTTACTTATAGGTCTGCTTATAAGGCATAGGACTTTTGCTCATGAGTGAAATAATTATGCACAGTATAACCCACTTAGTTCTCTTAAAAGTCACAGCATCAGGGGCCTGAAGTTGTAGTTTGGTATTTCAATTGTAAGAACTTAGTTTTCACATTTAATGTCTCAGCCAGTCTGGATCCTAGCCACCTAAAACTTGGCAGGCAAATTTGTCTGCCCAGATGATTTTTTTAATAGTTTAAGATTAGTAAGTCCTTTTCTGTACAATAGCAAAAAAAATTGTTTGGAGCCAATTATATAGTATTTTCTTTACCAGATGCAATTATAAAATTATTCTGTAAAAAAAGAAAAAGGGAAAGTCTGCTACTTGTCACCAGTTTTTGTAGACTAAAGCACTTTAGATTTTTAAGCAAAAAACCCCACCACCCCATAGACAAACAATGAAAATTAAATACTGAACCTTGAGACAAATAAATTCTCCAGCAGACTTTACCAGTTACACTTCACCTAGGCAACCAGAGTGGCCAGGAAAAAACACTCACCAGAATTTTGAAACCAGCTTTCTGCTCTTGCAGCACAGCGTGTCAGTCTTGCTCTTTGCTGTGCATTTCACATGTCACTGTGGGGAGAGACAACCATTCCCAAAGTGGTGTGGCCAGTGTGCCACCTCCAACCATCAAAACCTCTCACAAGCTACTGTGCACTCTTGTCATCCATCCTTTGAAGAACCTTTGTAAATGATCTGACTCCGGGGATCTAATATGTAAACTTCATGGTCAAGCAGTATACTTCAGACCAGAACCTGGGAATTGAGAAGATGGAATTTTCCTGTGGGCCTCAAGATGGCCATACTAAAAATTGTCTCTAATGTCATCTGTTCCTTTGCCTGAATAGTCAGAATGGGCCAACCCGAAGTATTCTAGACTATCACCAATCCCCAAAGTGTCTGATAGTTTCATTTGAATTAAAAAGAACAAAAAAGTACCTCCTTCTTTGTTCTTCAGCAGGAAAATCATGCAGATTTAGAACACAGGCATTTTTAATAGACTGGATTAAGAGGAGGATCCTAATCCACCTGAAGCTTATAATAGCGCTTACAGTCAGAGAAATGCATATCACTGATCCTTTAATTCACTGTCTGAACTGAAAAATTTAGACAATATGCATTTGGTTCAAAACTGAAACAATGAAAGTTAAAGTGGCTTCTGCAGGTTTAAAAAAAAATCTGAGCCACAAAATATTCAGTTTTGCTTAGAGAATTTTTTAAGGTCTCTTTTCCAAACAAAACTATATTTAAATTTGAAGTGTTGCTTCAAATTGAAAAAAGCAAACCACTACAATCAGAACACATCTAAGTGAATGTTTTGACTGGAAAAAGTATTTTTCTTCTCTGATCAAACAGTAAAAATACAACATAATTTCATTTTTTTTTTCATTAACTCATATCTGCATATTTTTCAGTATCATAATTTAAAACAAACAAAAAATTTATTCCTGCTTTCATTGATTTTTTTCAAGGCTTTTCCACAGATTTCATGGTCATGTACTAACAAATAACATCTTTTCAGAGTCCGTTACACTGCTAATTCATTGTCCCATGTGTACAACAATGTTGTCCCCTCATATAGGTCAGTACTATCTAAAAATATATGTCCATTTTTGCTTTCTTTCATTAACTGTATTTTATTTTGAGATGCATATGATATAAAAAAATTGACTATGCATCATATGTCTTACTACTTTGGAAAAAAAAGTTTGTCATCAGGCAAGCACAGCTTTCTGTGCTTTCACCATGTTGCCATGTTGTTGGTGGAGCTTTCCATATGAACAGAATTCTAGCCAATTCTGAAGTCTTGCACTCGAGACAGCATTACTGCAGTAATATTAATGTCATCATCTCTTTCCATGTGCAAAATATCTAAGCAATGTATTCAGTAACTGCATTGCAGACTCAGTGTTGGAGTCCCTCTTACTTTCCTATCTTGAATGTAAAAGCCTTCTATTAGGGAAAGAGGATCCCAACTGGAATGAGATTATAATGCAATCATCTGGTTCAGAGCATTATGCCATGATTTTAGCAGCATGCTAGAAACTCCCTCTGCTCCCAGGCTTAATGAAATTTGAACTTATTATATGGTTCAGCACAGTTTTTGGAAGGCAACCAATAAGTATGGGAGGCTTCCTGTTGAAACAAGGGGCTTGTTTGCCAGGATTTGACTCTCTCGAGGCAAGCTAGCTGCAGGGCCAGACCTTTACTTTTCATTGGACACAGAACAGCTACACACACAGCAGTATTTACTGGTGATAGCAGCTGGGACAGAGCTATATCTTTCCAGAATGCTCTAACTAGAGGACACCCAGTAATGACTGCAGTATACCCACTCAAATGTGCTTTGCCACTACATAATAAAGGATTCAAGAAGGGGCATTTGATGGCTGCAGTGCGTTTAAAAGTGGAAATCCACCTATTGAGTAAAAACCACATACTACACTTTTCCAGGCGTTACTTTATGTGAAATTACAATATGAAGATATCCTGGAATGAAGAAAGAAATGGTTGTACCTACACACAACTGCTTGCTCTATTTTTCAGGCTAACAGCTTAGCTGTAACATTTGTGCATTAGCTAAATAACATCTCAAGGGGAGCTGGAGATAGAACCTTGATGTGTCCTGATTGTACGTGTGTGAGTTTGTGCTCTCAAAGGATGGTCCTTAAAAAACTCCCTGCTGGAAGCTATTGTGCATATTGCAAAAGGACCGTTGCTAAGTGCCAATTGAGCTGGTACTGTATACTTGCCATTTTAAAAGAAGATTTCATACCACTTGATTATGTTAAATAGAAATGTTTGAAATTTAAACTGAATTACATCAAAATGGCACAGTAGTTATATGTCTAAAGAGCTGCTGCTACTCACTCTTATAACTAATGTCAATCCCTTCTGGTAGACAGTTTTATGTGAAATCATGGTAGAGTATATTAGAGGCAAAGTTTAGAGAGCCTTGATATAAAAAATGTCATAAATAAATATTACCTTAAAACCAGGCCTGTGTTTGTATTAACAAGCAAGAACTCCTTTACAGTAACGTTTTGTCCTTAGCAAAAAGATATACCATTTTTTAATGTCAGAACTTCATCTTCAGCCTTTAGGCTACTCTAAGGGGTCAGAATTTTTTTCTGTGCAGATGATAGCTATTTGGGGAACTCGGTGTACTCTTTGAACACAATCTAGATATATATTTAGTAGAAATAATGCAGAAATTACCTCAAGACCAGCTTACAAAAAAAAAAAAAAAAAGAAAGAATAATATTAACAATATATAGTCAACACTGGGGTCTGACTGGAATCAGAAATCCAGTGTCATTAAATGGTAGAGAAGAAGTGCATGCTAAAAAACCAAAATTAAACTAGATGAGCACCTAGCCTGCATGGACAAATCTGGTTTTTTTATGATCAATAACTACTGATAATACACACAGAGAAGTAGTAATTGTCTTTTAAAAGCTACTTAAGGATTTATGAATTTGAGAGAAATTTGTTAAGTAGCTCTGGGGGAGAAAATAAAAGGAAAACTCAGTGCACTTAAACAAATTTTATTCATTACAAAACATATACTTTTAAGTTTTCATTTTGAATTTTTTTGTTTATTTCTAAAATAAAAGAATCAGGCAAACAAACTTTTTTTTTTGTTACTTCAATACATATCAGACAAACCTGAGAGGGAGGGATTGCCTGAAGTTTTTTCAAGATCTTTATATTTCAGGTGTGGTCTGGAAATTCTAAAATGCTATTTTTTACTAAGGGAAATAAGAGAGAAAAAAAATCATCGAAACAGCTCAGATAACACTCTAGGGACACAAAATATGTTATTACCTGTGCTGGAGTATTATTTTATTTTACACTGTAATTAAATGCTCAGTTGCCCCTCCTCCCCAGTCAATCTGATTTTATCCTTGGAAGGCAACAGATAATTTCTGTATCAAAAGCACAGTAGCACTTTCATGCATTGTCACTCAGTTTCCTCTGATGTCACCTGAACAAGATGGTTAATAGGTTGTGATGGAAATGATAACCAGTTTCATCAGCAAAAATTTCTCATCTGCCAGGATGCATTCCACGATCTACTAAAGTTGCAACACACACAATTACATTGTTGTGCTTTTTTTCTCTTCCTAGAAGCTGGGCTGTACACTTTGACATGTCTCTTTGTCTCCTGGGCTCAAGCCTGGTTTCCATTGGTGGCACCTGACCTACTTGTATGTTCTGTGATAAGATTGAGACCTCAGGCTGCCTATTTTGTTACAAAATTAAAATCTACTGTGCTTCATGGAGCTGGGGATCTACTCCTTTTGAAACAGATTGCCATGGTATTCTTCATTTTGATTTATTTTCTACAGACTCAACACCCTTAAGACTTCACTGTTAAGATCCTGTTGCAGTTTTAGCTTGAAATGCATTTTGAAATTTATCTCTTACTTGGCTTCTGATAAAGCACAAAAATATGTACTGTGAGTTAAATGTTGCTTTTGACTGGGATCTGGTGTAATCAGTTCATCCACAGGATGAAGAAAGAAGTGTGGCAAAGTTTCTGTGATGCTGGAGATAGTATGGTGGTGGTAGCACAGCAGCCCAGGTTGGAATAACTCACTCCCCTAACTGGCTGCTCCTGAGGTCTTGTTTTGTAGCAGAGTCCTTCTTATTCAAGCTGTCAATGGAATGAGCACAGTGAAGCCCTTATGTGACCTCCTGCAGGAACAAATGCCAAGGTGCAAAGGGATCCTCCAAATCCTGATCTGGATGGAATGAAAGACAGCTGGCACAGGGATACTGACATCCCGGGGTCAGAATAATATCTGGCTTCTTCTTTGGTTTGTTTTTGGGTTTTTTGTTTGCTTAATAGTAGAAATTTTACCATACCAGGAAAACATCTAAATATACAGGGCCTAATTTTTATAGCTTTACCCTTGCTTTCTTTCAATTCATTAAGTATTCAAGAAATTACTACAATCTTCGTATTCTTTGGGTCATTGCAAGGCTGTTCTTTGTTTCTTATTTTTTGTAGTTTACTTATTTAGTTAATTTATCGTTTCTATTCAATTGTCAATGTTACTGATTTAATAAGTAAGCAAAATTCTTTCTTTCTTTCTTTCTTTCTTTCTTTCTTTCTTTCTTTCTTTCTTTCTTTGTGTAGTTCAGGTCCTTAATCTTCGAAGGCTTTTATTCTCCAGTTTTCTTACCATTCTCTTTTGAATGTTTCATCACTAGCTGATTATTCGTTTATTTTATTTTAACCTGAGCAAGGAAAAAAAAATTGTTTCCTGCAGTTTTCACTCTCCTGTTGGTCTGAGATAAAAAAGGAACGGTCTTTAAGGTTAAATTTGTGTCAAGGAAAAGTCAGCTACAGTATATATAGCAGTCATGTTAGAAAAGCACTGTTATGCAATTATGACTGCAAAAAAAGCTCTTTCAGGGATGGAACTATATATATCCCCAAAGAAAATGTCCTTGACTAAGACAGTGTGAATGATACTTAATCTTACCTTCTATTACCACAACTTTCTTTCAACTTATATTAATGTTTACAGAGCAAATGCTGCATCTATTACAGTAAAGAAGTAAATATGGTGTAAGTATGGACTCATAAATTATTGTATAAGTCAATGAAAGCGTGTTGGAAACAGAGTATGGAGTACATGAGATGTACCTTCAATTGCAACAATAATTTGTTCACTGAAATATTTTTAAATGTGTGGATTAAAAATTATAAAGAAAGTCCTTTTTTTTACATTTTGCTTTGAATTTTTATGGTGAATTTTATTGAAACATATTTTTTTAAATCAGTCATTTTAGTATTCATTTTTTTCAAATTATAATCTTTTACCACTTAATAATAGAGGAGCAGAAGCTTTTTAAGCACATAACAACTGTGACAACTTGATGGAATTCATTTTATGTAATAATTTTATCAAATAATATATTTCTTTTTAAAAATACCATTTATTAAAACATTATCTTCAATTTAGGTAGAATGGTAAAGCAAATGTCATTTTTAAACACATGACCTACCTTTGCTGACAGCGCAGCACAATCACAACATATTATAGGAAGTGTTGGCATGCTTTGGAACACAGGATGACTCTATCAATAGATTAATAAACTTACAGATGAGTGCCCAGAATTTTTTAGCTATTCTTTATTCATTTCTCCCTGTGCATCTCCATTGGTTTTAAATGAGTTTTCATGTGGTTAACTTAAGACAGGATATGATTCTCAGCACCTGAGTCATGAAGACACACTTGTGTGGCATAGATTAACCATAGACTCACAAAAAGCAAATTTTGCTCTCTTTGAATATCTTCAGGACTGATGTACCAGGGAAAGTGTAGTTCTGGAGACAGGGTCTGACATACACCAACATAAAAGCAAATTCAGCATGGACACTTCTAGGAAAAATCAGGGCAAATAATCAGAGGCATTCCTTCAGTTCTTCAAATGAAGGATGGAATTAAAATTCCTTAAATTCAAGCTCTTCTGTGGATAAGCAAAAGATGCAAAACATACTAGAACACAATGAACTAGTGAGTATAAGAAGCCACAGGGACTGAACACAAACTATAATGTCTACTTAGATAATTCCAGAAATGGAAATTGTAACTCTTGGTGACAGAGACAGAAATATTTTTTCCCACACTTTAGCGCCTCTCACAAAACTCCCAAGAAGTCTTTCTTCCAAGATACTTGGACTGTCTTGGTAAAACATCAAGCTTGTAACACTTCCTTTTTTGAAGTAATTTTTATCTCTATAAAGTTTTAATTTGTTTTCTAAGAATTAACATGTTTACCTGAAAGATGAGTTGCACCCTCCATTCCCAAAAATCTAGAAAATTCAGCAGTTCAGACTGTAGACTCAGCTAAGCAGAGAATTTGCACCTGGTGATGGTCTTCTTAGAAATAATGTATGTCCTGAATAGGACTGGCTGAGCAGGGATATGTGACGTGACACAGGGGCAGGAACCTGATTTCATTTAGTCAATGAAAGAACAGAGTATTCTGCACACAAAGCATATACTGCAAGCAAGGACATCTGATGTATGAATGAGCAGGGGGGGTTAAATACCCCACCAATGTAGATTCAGAGGGAAAATCATGGAAGGTGGGGACAGCTGTCTGTCCAGGAGGAGGGCTTAAAGGAATGAAAGGAAGAGAAATGATGAAGAAGCAGAGAGAGCATTCCCTTCCTTTCAGCAGCCCCATAGTAGCAGGTAAACTACCATCAGCCACTGGTTTTACATGTCTCAACATTGCCTTACCTATATTCTTGAGATGTTTATAAATGGAAGAATTCATAAAAGGCCACTTCAGGGAATATTGTAAACAGAAAAAGTCTCCCACTTCACATGAAAATGAGTCCTCCAAACCAACTTGCTAAGTATCTGCTCGGGTTAGTACATCTGTCACTGGAACAAGTCCATTGCTTGCCAGCATAAGATTAGGCCTTTTTATATATAAGCAATGACTTGTCAGAAGACACTGGAAAAGAATCTTATTAAACATTTATTAATTTACTATGAAGAAATTCTAAACTTTACTTAATCACAAAGGAAGAGACATGAACGAGTGTAAAATATTGCACATTTTTAAACTAAACTTATAAAAGGGCCAGGCCTTCAGGGGCCAAATTCCTTCTTCAGTTAAAATCTTGTATTCCATTAAAAAAAGTGTTTGATTAGGTTTTCTAGTTTATTTTTCAAAGTTTGTATCAGCCTTTTGCATTCAATGTCTCAGCTGAGCAGCATGGATACCCCCTCACGAACATGTACATTAACAGGTTACCTTGAAGAATTCCAGTATTTCTAATGCTTGAGAGGAACTCCTGTTTTTTGGGTTTTTTTGTATCTAAAGGATCTGTTCCATAATGATGTTATCACTGTTCCATACTTTCTCTTAAACAATTTTTCTGCAAGAATTTTGTTGTGGATGCCCTTAATATTTGACAAGTGTTCCATAAAATATTTCTGTCTCTTTAGAATTTACCATGTTCTTTTCCTGCCTTAACTGCAGACAGAATATAATTCTTTTAGTGGTCTGTATGAATATTCATAAGTGACAAGTACTCTGAGTTCGAAAATATCGGATCGGGAGGTTTTACAACTATTAGATCAGGGCTTTACTCAGTTGTACCCTGGGATTAAAATGTCTTTATTTCAGTGCAGTAACAGAGGAAGAACACAAGATTACAATAGATTTAACAAAAAGGAGATAACTTTGCATTATTTTTCATTCTTCTTTCAGTCTCCATCACGAGGATGGAGTCATGCTGTGACATTCTTCTCTGGGTATTGGAACATGAGAATGATATACTCGACTTTGAATGTCTCAAGTTTTGTAAGGTATAATAGCTGAGTTTTACTTCTTTCACCCCAGTATTTTGCATTTTGATAGGCAAGTCCCACTTCACCACTGAGGCCCTTCTGCTGACCTTTAACACAGCAGGTAGCTTCAGCAGTGCAATTATCACTATGGGTTGTGGTGTCCTGGAGGAAGTCAGCATGTGCACATGTATAAACTGGGATATCAAGGACGTAAAGAGCAGAAGAGCACATACCAGGCAAAAGAAGTCATTTGATCATGACAACCCAGTCAAGCCAAAGTCCAAGTGATGGTTATGTCAGAAATTCTGGCTTAACCTCCTTCATGCATTTGAGTGAAAACGTCAGAGGCTATGATTAATGTGACCCCATTTTACTTTCTCTTAAACTACTGCCATTTCCAGCTCAAAATGTTCTGCCTACTGGTTGAATAACAGGAAATCAACATACAGAAATGTGATTTATCTGCTTGATGTATAGTTATTAAGTTTGATCCTGGTTTCCAGTTTCACCACTGAAACTGGAAACCTTGCACAGGTCATTGTTTCCAAATGTGAGTGCCTAAAACATAAATAAATATCAGGATGTTCATCCTTATTTTATAGAACTACCTTGTATGAGAAAACCCCCAGGATTTTACCTTCAATAACAAGAGAACACCAATAATACAAGTCTCAGTGGGCTATTACTGTACCGTGTTCAGCAAAGAGCAATCAATGTGCACTAATAGAAGTAGAAGATGGCCCACCCACAAAAGGTTAAGCAAAACTGACATAAATGTCTCACATACTGTAGTTTTTGCTATTGCACTTCTAGTTATCATTACTGATGCTGAGGAACAGCTCTCAAAATTTGCTTGAACTGAAAATGCTGTTTATGACAGAAGAATATGCATTATATGATACTTTGCCTTTGTAAATATAATTCAAAAAGTTTGGGGGTGTCTTCTTTTCTTTAATTAGTAGCACCCTTTAGAAGCACCCTTGATACACCGTCTTTGCTTTTGCTTTCCTTATCTTCATTATCTCCCATTTCTTCACTTGTTGGTTGCTGTTCACCTTCCTAAGTTACAGCCCCCCTCCATCTTCTTCCTTTTAGCTCTCCAAACAAAAAAAAAAAACAAAACAGAGCTTTGTTCACTATTTTTCCTTTCCAAGACAAGTTCATCTTTCTTCAACATACTGCAGAAGAACAGCTTATGCTGATTTTTCTGCTTAAATATTATTTTTCATAGTTTCTCTGTTTATTTTTCCAAATGTGCTAAGAGACCTCCCAATGCGATCCCTTCTTCCCTCTTCACAATCTTCCCCTTAAGAATCTGAATGTTGCTAATATCTCATGGGTAAAATCCAGCCACTGTGTCCACATCAAGTCAAACTAAATTTACTCCATGCTCTGCAGCTGTTCCATTGTCTCCTTATTACAACACAACATTCTGTTTGTTTTATTTATTTATCATTTCTAAGTACCAGGCTTTCTGGCAAAATGTTGCCAGCTGGAAGTTACATGGAAAATGTTTAGCACAGCTTTAACACATGCTCCAGAGTATGTGTATACTCATTTCATTCTTGGTAAATCAGCATTTAGGGAATATGGGGAAATAGACTGTGAAATGCCATCAGCTTGTCCTGAGCTATGGTGCTATTTAATAAAATCTCTAGCAAATTCAAAAGGCAGAAACTCTTCTGAGTCTTTAATGCATGCATTTTCTCCTCCCTAAGCTATCAATATCAAAAGCATCTTAAGAAATGATGTCAATGAAAAATGAATAAAAATAAATAGAAAAAAATTAATAGGTATTTCTGATTAATAACTATCATCCCTGACTGTGCTAAATCGCATTTCTAATCTCTATTTTTGGGCATTTATTAGCACTTACTTCTCTCAGTTAAATAAGAATGACATGTTATAAATAATGTTTATGCCTCTAGGAGTTTATGCAGAGTATCTTCTGGTTTTCTGTAGCTTTTGCCTCATTCAGAATTAACTAGCCAAGCTCTCTGTTGACAAGGCCTAAAATACAGAAATAAGGAATAAAGCTATCAGTATCTGTATAAAGATCTTCGGTTTTTGAGGTATGGGGAATTACTGTAGAAGGAGTTCACAGACACCCTCATCATTGTTTGGTGCAACAAGAGTTCAAGTTGCAATGTCTGCTGCCATGTTCCCATATCAATCCAACAGAGACCTTCCACAGCACATTCCACAAGCCCATTAAGAGTAGACTCATCTTCCTAGACAAACAAGTCCTCAACTTAGGTTGAATTCCCACCTGTGAATCACAAAAATACAGGCTTTGGTACTGACCTCAATTTTGAATACTTTTACCATTTCATGCATCCCTCGTTGAGACTTGGAAACAAACAGGAAAAAAAGTATAAAATGCTGGTGAATATCATGATCTTTTCACTACTAATTTCCACTTGATTTTTCTGAATTTTATGGATTGCTATGTAACATATAATGATCTTTGATAATGATGAACTATGACATAGTTCCACTTCTTCTTCAGAAGTTTTATTTCCATAGCATTTCTCAGTAATAACACTGTCCACCAGGATTCATTCAGGCAAGAACACAACTGTTTATTTGTGATAGTTTGGATCCTCACTGTTTATACAAATCTAAATAAAAATTGAAACATATGTCATTCACCTATGCATTGGGGATTAAAGTTCACTACAATCCAGATCTGTGAGTCCAAATAAGAAAAGGAATTAAAATAAATGTAATGTATTCATTTCTGGAACCACCTCAATATATGTCTGATGCATCACTTCAACTGAAATATATTGACAATTCATAATTTTCTTCTTCCCTCTCTCCAGTCTTCCTCAACATTGACTCCAAAAATTTAAGGAAGATTACAGGAGAGCAATATGGAGCCAAATAACTGAGGAAGAAAAGCTGTTTATTTGTGATAGTTTGTGATATTTGACTGTTTATACAAATCTAAATAAAAATTGAAACATATGTCATTCACCTATGCATTGGGGATTAAAGTTCACTACAATCCAGATCTGTGAGTCCAAATAAGAAAAGGAATTAAAATAAATGTAATGTATTCATTTCTGGAACCACCTCAATATATGTCTGATGCATCACTTCAACTGAAATATATTGACAATTCATAATTTTCTTCTTCCCTCTCTCCAGTCTTCCTCAACATTGACTCCAAAAATTTAAGGAAGATTACAGGAGAGCAATATGGAGCCAAATAACTGAGGAAGAAAACAAAACATGGAGTGTTTCAAATGTGTATAAGCCAAAAACTGTGAAATGCCATCAGCTTGTCCTGAGCTATGGTGCTATTTAATAAAATCTCTAGCAAATTCAAAAGGCAGAAACTCTAACACACAAACTAATTTTTAGCTACCTATATAATGATCAGTGTGTGGTGAATGTTCAGGACAGTTTAAATCAACCCACAAAAGAATTCATAACAACATGCATAACTAATCAACATAATAATTTTTTTAATATCATCTCTGGCTTCAGACTTCTTATGTCAAGTCATCAGAAAGGGTAATTGTGTTACTTTTAAACTTTGAAATGTGACATAACTTGAAAATGACAGTAAGTTTTGACATAAGGCCTCTAGAAAATAAAATAGTAATCCTGAAAACTGCTGTCTTTTGCCTCTTAAAATCCCCAGCATGTTTTCTTGAAATAATCTGAAATAACTATTCTCATTCCTATATTGCATTAAGCTATGGTTGTTACAATATAAGAAAGATATTAAAGTAATAAGGAGCATCCAAAGGAGGGCAGCAAAAAACGTGAAGGGCCTTGAGGAGAAGCCATGTGAGGAGTGGCTGAGGTCACTTGGTCTGTTCAGCCTGGAGAAAAGAAGAG
>NW_024371037.1:9778882-9786382 GCF_014805655.1 Passer montanus
CCTACTAATCATTGTAAAAATTCCCTGTGAAATAATTATCCCTAAAACAATCAAGACAGTATATCTCTATAAAGGAGAGGATCGATTTAACAACAAACTCTAGATTTATCTGTATTGATTAGAGGGCATTCAGTGTAATTTTAGTGAATTATGTTTGGCTTTCATTTCCCAGTAGAAATTTTTCTTGTGATGATCAAAAGGTAAATTACAAACTACTGCATGGTCTTTTGTGTGCCACCTACATAACATCCAACTATTACTTTTCAAAGAAACATCAATGTAAGAAAGGAAAAAAATATTGGGGATTTTTAATACAGGTTATCTTACTATAAAAATCATATGACTGAGTTTATAGCACTTACCTAAGAGCCTGATGTCATCTTCTCAATTCATTAATACAGAAATCAGGACTGCACTAAAGAGTCTGTGCTAAAGGAACAAATCCAAGATCATCTTATGAGAATAGAATTAGAAAGATTAAGAAAGTAATATGATTTTTCTTCTTAAATAGGAGTAATTTCAAAGCAGCTGTTAACACTTTCATATCTGAAACTTCCTTACTGGCACAAGGGAGAACTAAAGGAATCAGACAGATTCAAAGACAATTTAATGTAGCTGTAAGTCTGACACTGCTGCTGATACAATTTAATTGAGTACTAATTAGAACTAAGAAGGCTAGTTATTTTGTCAACTGCACATGTGTTAGTTCCAGTCATTTTTAATCCAATGTAACAAAGATAAAGAGTCCAACTTATTTTGTTTAGTTAATAACATTAGGCCAGAAGGATCACCTAGTCATTTCATGTTACCCAATACATTGCTAATATAAATAATGTTTAATTACAGTGACTACTTACTCCCATGAAATGACCAATTAGAACATTTGCTGATTCTACATGTTGACTGTTAGAGACATTTACACAGGCTTTCTGTGGTTTGTATTCATAAATTCTACCCCAGCTGGTAGGAAGCATAAGAGCAGAATATGAGAGGAAAAAGTTTTAAAGCAGCACAAAGGACATTTAAATTCTGCGACAGAGTTTCCATGCAAAAATATACCAAATTAAAATATACTTTTTAGTATTCCCTAGGAGTATGTAATATTGCACATTTATATGCTATTCTTGCTGAATCCAGCAGATCATATGGTGTATTCAAGACTCATATGATAAAGAAGGCATGTGTTAGCATTTTAATATTTAGACCAACAAATAGAGAAGGATTTGAATTCACTTACAAAGCTGATTTATTGTCTATAATCTGTATCAGGTAAGAATTATGCCAGAGTAGTGTCTTATTTATTTTTGTTACTTTACTGATGAGTCAGAGACTGTCCCCTGAAATATTCGTCCAGCATGTACCAATGTTTTGTAAAGTAGCAAAATCTGGCAATGATATTGACAGCATGTGTAAACTCAAATTCAAATCAAAATACAAAAATAAAAAAAATGAGAACAAACTCCTCCTCATCTAAAGAAAAATTGCTGACTCTGTAAAAATTGCTTTTTAATGAATGAATTATTATCCCTTAAGTAATCATCCTGAAAATTTTGCTAGTTATGTTAAAGTAAATAACATCAGTGTGTGTGTGTTGCTAAATCTAATTAATGCAAAGTATTAGAAATACTGGAAACAATGAGACACAGTTATCTAGACAACTTATACAAAGGAAATTAATTTACAAGGGTTGCAATCAATGCTTATATCATAGCCAAATAGAAATTGGATACTGAAAAAGTATCTGGAAGTATTGGTGTTATCAATTGCTCTGCAGGTGTCTAAAAGGCCTGGCTGACATGCATGTCAGTGCAAAGCCTCAATCCTTCTCTCACTTCAGTGAGTTCAAAAGTTGCCACTCAGGTCAGTGTGATAGTGTCAGGTGCTTTTCTTATTCTTCTTAGGCAATGCCTTAAACAATATTAATCTACTTACATGAATTTTTTTCCTTTGAATAAAAGGCAACATGATAACCTGCATGTCTACCCACTGGAGTTTGAGAGAATTAAAATGTATCTTAAAACCCACATCATGTAAATAATTACAATGTGCTAAAAGATAAAACCAAAAATTAACAAATGTTCTCTTAAATTAATTGGTGTACACTGAATGTGTGCTACATTGTCTTGTGCAGGATATTTTAAAATGAAATATATTATAAACTTTTTCTTATTACAATTAGATTAATAAAAGCAAGTAATTAAAAGACTCCTACTTTTTTTTTTTCCCTAGAAAAAAAGAAGAGCTAGAAATTATTAAACTATCCGGAAAGGAATCAAAGCTTTTATATAGAAAACAATTCCTTGAGCTGAATTTCAATAAATCAATAAGATGGTTATTTTTCAATAGGTAATAATTGTCTTTATATAAACTGAAAATATTGTTTGGGATGATTAATATACAATGCCACATAATGCATTTGGGAGTGTCAATGCATAATTCTTAGTTCTAATGTTATTATGTAATTGAGAGAACATGTTCATTTGCCCTAATAACTACTAAGATGCACTTAATAAAACGAAATGTAATAATACTTGTAATTTAATCTATTCATGGAAGTAATTTTAAAAGTCTAGCATTCTCCTTAATGTGGATAGCATTCATAATTTATAAAGTGTTGTGATGCAGAATTGACAATGCCATTGTTTTTTACACTTTGAGATGAATCTGCAGGCTTCATTATCTGCATACCAACCTCAGGATTATCAAGGGCAAACAAAAGATAATTAACACCAGAAACTGGCAAATGCAGGAGATACTGAGTGAGGTTTTTAATTTAATGTAGAACCATTGAAAACTGGGAAATGGAATAACAGTTCAAAATCTTTTTTTTCCCTTTGCAGAAAACTATTCCGGTATGGTTTTTTTCCTACATTTAAATATCATGTTTTTTGCTATAAAATTATATTGGCAGGTTCAGCCTTAGATACATTCAATAAATGAATGTGTTCAGTCGGGTATTTTTTCCAAAGTACTAAGTGTTCATTTTCTGTGGTGGTTTTTGCATCTAGGACAGTAGATGGGTAATTATGGTATACATTTTCAAATTCTATAGTTATACTTTCCCACAGCAAATCTGTGAATAAATCACTTTACTTCTCCTTGCCTCATTGTGTCATTCTCTAAGGATGAAAACTTCTACTACACAAATTTGATTAATGAAAAAGATATATTTTTATGTTAATAGCTTGTAGGAAAAAGTGTGTGAGACTGCCTTGGGCATTTTTATATGTACTCACAGCAGAACAATAAAGGTTTACTAAATGCTGTTATAGAGCCGAGAAAGAATATTTCAATCCATAAGAGTCACTGACATGTTTCTTTTTCGTTTTTTGAACAAGTCCTGACTATGATTCTGCATTGCACTCAAAAATATTTTCCATGTAACTAATAATTTCAGAAATTAACCATTGAAGATCCTCCACAAAGAAAATATTTTGAATGCAAGTCAAAGAAAGATTATATGGTTAGACTCTAATCTGTAATGAACACACTTTTACAAAAGGTACAGGAGAAGTCATTTTAAAATGGAAGTGCAGGACAATGACATTCAGAGTTTTACACAACTTACAGATTTTGATGATAGTCTAACTCACCACGCATTACTTACATAAGAAATTCTTATTACAGGGGAATGTGCTTATTAACCTATGAGCTATCCATGAAAGATTCAAACATTTGTGTTTAAAGACCTTGATGTACTACCATACCTTCACTTTTTACAATTCAGAACTAGAAATGCCTTTTAAGTAACTAATCCAAAATGAAATACAATCAGTAGGAGCTTGTGTTCCACCCAGCACAGTGGGCTGAGAGCACTCTATACAGAGATGATGGTTACACTCCAAGATTCAAGCTGCAGGATAACTTGATGAGTCTTGTTCTCTTCCAGAAGGTCTGATGCCAGTTATAATGAAGGTTCCTTAATTATCAGGGCTGTCTCTTATTCCTACTTACCAAACCTCTTGGTCCTGATTCATCCTGGACAGTGACAGCACCAGAAGCTTCATGGGACAGGGAAAGCCGTATGAGCACACTGGCACCCCAGAGACAGGGAGAGGCTGACGCTGAGACCAAGGGCTTTCTCCACATCCTTGGATATCCAGACAAGTAGCAAAGTGCCTGAAATCCTACAGCAACTGCGTGGTTGGTGATCAGTTCAAACAGCGTGCCCTTGAGATCAGCAGGGCATGTGGTACCCTGGGGTGTGTCAAGCACAGCATTCTTAGCAGCTGGAAAAGAGAGGCTGTCTCACTAGGCTCAGCCTCACCTCAAGTATCTGCACTGTTTTGGACAGTATAATACATTATAATGTGCCCAAGGGAGAGCAGAAAAGATGCCAAAGGGACTAGAGGGCATGACCTGTGAGGAGTAGATGAAGATATTGTGTTTATTCAGCAGACTGCCGAGTGATGTCATTGCCGTCTACAACCTCCTCATGAGGGAGGAGAGCAGAGATGGAGGAACTGAGCTCTTTTTTCTGGGGTCCAGTGATGGAATGCATTAAAGCTATGTAAGGGGAAATTGAAAGTCGATATTATGAAAAAGTTCTTCACTGAGAGGGTGGTCAAAGACTGGAACAAGCTCTTGAAAAGCTTGGTCATGGTCTGAAGCTCCAGTGGTGTTCAAAAAGTGTTTGAATGATGCTCAGCTTCATGGTTTATATTTTTTTAATGTGTTTTAACTTTTAGATTTCCCTTTGTGGAGCTAGGATTTGGAAGCAATGATCCTCATGGGTGCCTCCCAACTCAGGATACTCTAGGAATCTGTGATTCTGTGTACTGGGATTCTCAGGCACTGAGCTGTCATTCTTTGACTAGTTATCATTCTAGTTTCTAGATACTTCTAAAAAAATAGAGCTCCAAACTTTTCCCATGCTCAGCAGGAAGCTTTGAAATGTAGGAAAAATGAAGAATCAAGATGCTAAAACTCCTATGTGCTATGGTGATCTAAAAAATTTTGTAATTAAAATTCCTTTTTTGAGGACATTTGCTTCAATTCTACAAATATTTGTATAGAAGGTTTTTAACCTAAGGTCTTTAAATTAAATATACCATGGCTGGAAAAGAGACCATGTCCCTTTGAACTAATAGAGAATATCAGTTCACTCACATCAATTTATTTATTTAAAAGCCCTCCTCTTTTCATTGAATTCATCTTCTATTTAACTCCTCCTGAATGAAAATTAGGTATATCCTCTACTATCCGGAGATTACTCTAAATACATTTTATGGACTATGATACCTTTTTTAATTACATTCAGGAAACCACAATCAAAGTAGGTGCAGCTTGATTGCCAGGTGACACAGTAAAAAACACACCATGCCAAATGGGGTAGTGGGCAGTAGTGGGCTCTGTTACAAGCAAGTGATTGTAACATGAACCCATGAACCCACCCCTGCTCCCTGAAGCAGGAGAGGCAGCCTCTGTTTATAAAGCCCAGAGGACATACAGAGTAGATAATGTAGACCTTCTCCATTACAGGGATTTTCTGTAAATTCTCTCTTTTGTGATTTATCCTTCCAACTTATACTAGGACTACCAGTAATAAAAACCCCAATAAAATAATAGTAATAACAATAATAATGGAATCTGTTTTCTAATCTTCACATTTATTATGAGACTTTTTTTTGAAAAGTTTTCTCTGGACCTATCCTCCACAATTTTCCAAACATCTTCTTATTATCTGTGATATTCATAGTTTTATTTTTAGATTACTATAGACCAGGATTTTCAGAAATCTGTAGTAAATAACAAGAAATACTCAATGCTTAGCATCTGGAGTGAGTTAAAGCAGCATACACTCTTCTTATTTATATATTTTTATATTTTACACTATATTTAACATAATATCATTTTTATGTATTTGTATTTTCTACACATTTAGTTTACCAGGATGTATGTTTTGAAAATGTATGTGGTTCTTTCTGGAATGGTGCAGTAGTTACAAGGTGCAGCAATATCTGGTCCTCTGTGCAAAACTGCTACCTGTGTTAATGGGAATTCGTGATGAAGTGAGAACTACAGGTAAATATGTAATAAAATGCTGATATGAAAGATGTGTTAACAGCAGAACACTAATGAAATAGTGTTAGTGCATATCTGTACGTGTGTATATGAAAAAGCCAGAAGTTGTTTATGAAAATTTGAAAAGCTAATAGTTGAGATTACTAGATTAGAGTTGAGATTACTACTTCTGTTTTGCCTGATCAGCTTTCTAAGAGAAAACAACACTACCTTTTCTGCTGCTGAGTCACTGTCATTTACCTGGAAAGGTAACTTTGCAGTTTGGTGAACTGATTGAGCCATATATAAAGTCTCACATGCTATGATTTATGTTAGTTTGGATTGGTTACATTCATTTCTACAAATACCCAGATACTAAAGCACATTAGAATACACATTCAGGAAGGACCTATATGCATCTTCCTATGACAGTTCCAAGTCTATATTCCCTGTATGAATGAAAACTTCAGAGTGACAGATCTTCACCAGGAGTAAAGGAGCTTCCACAAAGAGGGTGCCCATGGAAAGAACAGCTTTCAGCTGGTATATGAGGGATGATGAGCTCCTTATAGGTCTATATGTCTAGCAATTTTTTGAGAATTCTTGGAAAAAGGCAGAGAAGGTTTGAGAAGATTGGCAATAAATCCTTAAATTTAAAATTAACAACTTCAAGTGTATCAAAAGGACTAGGTGCATCATACACAGTATACAGGTTGTTTTTTCTCCCTTACAGCTATATTTATGAAAGCACATTCACCACAAAATGTGCACCCTCAAATTTACT
This sequence comes from Passer montanus, assembly GCF_014805655.1. Lineage (NCBI taxonomy): Eukaryota > Metazoa > Chordata > Aves > Passeriformes > Passeridae > Passer > Passer montanus. The sequence continues at coordinate 9,785,670 of NW_024371037.1, forward strand.
GCCTCAGGATGAAATAGTAGTAGGTGATAACTCTTCCAAACAGCCCCTGCCTTTGTGCTACATGTAAACGCAGTGGTCACCCTCTAGCATTAAACCAATAAGGGGTTTTCTATTTCAAGTTGTGCTCTATATGGTAAGGAAGCACTAAATCTCAACATTACCCCCTAAAGTTCAACTTCTGTTTACAGTGATTAGAAGAATGATGAATAAAGTGTCAAAGTCTTTCAGCACCTCAGAAGTCCAATCTAACACCTGCAGAATCCCAACAATATGGAAATGATTAGAGGTTGTGTGCCGTTGTGCCCTCAAGATGCTATGAGTGCTTTCTTGGCTGGACAGTTGCTCTGTGCTCTCTTGTGGCTGCTTAAGAAACCCTTCAGATTCTCCTTTCTGTCTTTAGTTTTGAGATCCTTCTTAGAACACCTCTGTAGTGTGGGGTCAGCTTCAATATTTGGTCCTCCTTGTGTTGCAATTAACAACTGATGAGAATCAGAAAGGAAGAGGCACATTTTCTTTTATTATCACGGATGAGATTATGCTTCTGGTTCTTCAGTGGTAGGACTTACTGCTTGAATAATTGCAATGTGTGCCAGGTTTCCAAAACTGCCCACCTAATGGCCATAACTGCCAAAAATATGCAGAAACTGCAGGAACAAAGAAGTGGGTAGATAATCTGCCTGTGTGTGCAATTACAGTAGCAGTTGTTCATACAC